>NC_140278.1:1768355-1773355 GCF_964030765.1 Micromesistius poutassou
CCCCGCCCACCATGAGGGTACTGTCTTAAACCCCGCCCACCATGAGGGTACTGTCTTAAACCCCGCCCACCATGAGGGTTCTGTCGGTCAAAAGCGGCGCTGAGTGCGGATGGCGAGGACATCAGAGCCACCAGACGTCCTCAGTACCCGTCCAGACCTCACACACGAGCACTTTCATCTGCTTGTTTACCCTCACTTGTTTATTTTATTCCTGTCAATCAACAACACATTCACACCTATACATGCACATGCACACGCACACCACTCACACACACATCACACGCACACATCACATGTTACGCCACATGCCCTCCCCCACGTAGCCCTGGGCCTGTAGTATATTCCAGCCATGTTTGCCCCCTGCGTTGTCATAGTAACAAGGGCCTGGTCCACCTATAGAAAGTCATTACAGCTAAAAAACAGAACCAGTTTCTTCATGTTCTTGAACGCTTACCTTTCCTACTCTTCTTTCTCTGGTCTCTACGGCCCTCTCTCTCCCCCCCCTCTCTCTCCCCCTTCTCTCCCCCCCCTCTCTCTCTACGGCCCTCCCCACTCCCTCTCTCTCTCCCCTCTCTCTCTACGGCCCTCTCTCTCTCCCCCTCTCCCCCCCCCCCCCCCCCCTCTCTCTATGGCCCTCTCTCTCTCCCCCTCTCTCTACGGCCCTCCCCACTCCCTTTCTCTCTCTCCCCCTCTCTCTCTACGGCCCTCCCCACTCCCTCTCTCTCTCCCCTCTCTCTCTCCCTCTCTCCCCTCTCTCTCTCCTCTCTCTCTCCTCTCTCTCCTCCTCTCTCCCCTCTCTCTCTCTCTCTCTCTCTCTCTCTCTCGCCCTCCCGCTCTCTCTCTCTCTCCCCTGACGAAGCAGGCTAACAGAGTAGCCTGTGTGTTTATCAGAGAGCGCGAGAGAGGGAGAGAGGAGAGAGAGGGAGAGAGAGAGAGAGAGAGAGAGAGAGAGAGGAAGAGAGAGAGAGAGAGAAAGAGGGGGAGAGAGAGAGAGCGAGAGAGAGAGAGACAGAGACAGAGACAGAGACTGAGACAGAGAGACAGAGAGAGAGAGAGAGAGAGAGAGAGAGAGAGAGAGAGAGAGAGAGAGAGAGACATTCAGGAGGTGAGTGGGAGCCTACTGAAGGAGTCATGCTAACTGTATGTGGAGCTTGGTTTCTGATGTGTGTAGGATGCGGTCTGTAACAGTGGGCTACCAATCACTGGGACCACTCTCATCAAGCCCTGCTCTGTGTGTGTGTGAGTGTGCGTGTGTGTGCGTGTGCGTGCGTGCGTGCGTGTGTGCGTGCGTGCGTGCGTGTGTGTGTGTGTGTATAGAGAAATCTATAATGACTATGGAGATAAAGTGAGTGATATAGAGTGATACAGTGAGTGATATAGAGAGTGATATAGTGAGTGATATAGAGTGATACAGTGAGTGATATAGAGAGTGATACAGTGAGTGATATAGAGAGTGATACAGTGAGTGATATAGAGTGATACAGTGAGTGATATAGAGAGTGATACAGTGAGTGATATAGAGAGTGATACAGTGAGTGATATAGAGTGATACAGTGAGTGATATAGAGTGATACAGTGAGTGATATAGAGTGAGATGAAGGGAAAATAAAGAGATTCCTAGGGAGTGATAAAGAGAGAGGTACGGTGAGATATATAGGGTGATATAGGATTGATATAGAAAGTGATATAGAGTGTGATATAGAAGAGAGATAGAGTGAGATATACAGAATGATATTGAGAAGGATGGAGAGAAAAAGAGTGAAATAGGGAGAAATAAAGAGAAAATAACTAAAGCAGACAATACTGTGGACGGGGACGGCTGTATGCTCGCAGGGTAGCAGACGTACGGACAGACGGAGGGATTCCAGAAGAGAGATAGGTACACAGAGAGGGGGAGAGACAGGGAAATATCAGTCCGGACGTACGGAGGGCAGAGTGTAGACCACCTGTGAAGTGATTAGCACCAGCAAACAGACCACAAAACGACCACATGGATAAAAGGAAGAGGTTTGAAGGACGGAGCAGTGTTTACTTTAAAGCACAGAAACACACAGGGGCCCGGAGGACAGGCTGAGTGACAGCTGGCCCTGTGATACAGAGCCACAATGTGCAGCGTTTACTCTCACTATGCAACAGATAAAGACATTTCTAATTAAATTCCTGTTTTGCTGTTTTCCTGTAATACTAATGCATTGAACACACATTGTTGAATAGAAGAGATTGGGTGGGAATAGAACACGTCCATTCAATCCTACAGGCCGTGTGATCTCACAGAGTCCTGCAGTATAGTGCAGAACAGAAACAATTGGAACACAAAATAATATAATGGAGTGTAGTAGAGAAGAGTACAATAGAATACGAACAACAAGAATAGAATAACATAGAATAGGAAAATGAAGAGAACAGAATACCATACCACACAATACAACAGAATGCATTACAATAGAACCGAGTACAGTAGAGTACAGCAGGAGGGGTACTGACCATGATGCCGGTGAGCAGACACACCCCCTTGCCGCAGTAGGTGTTGGGGACCATGTCTCCGTAGCCGATGGACAGGAAGGTGATGGAGATGAGCCACATGGCACCCAGGAAGTTACTGGTGATGTCCTGGGCGTCGTGGTACCTGCCACACAGTAACCATGGTTACCATCAGCCTCCACCCAGACCTTCCTTCACGTCCCTCACGCCCCCTACCCCACTGTACACGTCCGTCGACGGATCTCATTGACTTTGCACGGGACGCTCCCGAAATGCATCGTGGGTCCGTCCGTCAAGTCGGCTCTGTCTCTTGCGTCCAAAAGTTGAGAAAAGTTTAACTTTTCAGGCACCCGTCACCCAATCAGATTGCGTTATGCAAATATACGCATGTGCACTGTCCAATGAGATCGCCTTTGTTATACAACCCGGGAAAACACAGGGATGCTTCAAAAAGCCCCCATGGGTGGACGGACGTGTACAGGGGGAGAGAGGCGCCACTCAGTATGTGTCCAGCTGCTCCTGGAGCAGCAGCTAATGAAGCTCATAGAGCAACACTATACCTCCTGGTTAAAGACTTTAATGTAATACATTTGTCTTTGTTAGGTTTGGCCCAATTAGCTTTTCAAAGCAAGCCCCCAGGATATTTTATAACTAATTATAACAAATATTATTTCAAGTAAGGTTAAACAATCTAGAATATACACTCAACTGCCAATGGACTCTCTCTATCGGTCTCCATGTCCCTCTGTCTCTCTCTGTCTGTCTGTCATCTCTCTGTCTCTGTCCCTCTGTCTCTCTCTGTCGCTGTCCCTCTGTCTCTCTCTGTCTCTATCTGTCTCTGTCTGTCTGTTTGTCTGTCTGTCGGTCTCTCTGTCTCTCTCTCTCTGTCTGTCTCTCTGTCTCTCTCTCTCTGTCTGTCTCTCTGTCTCTCTCTCCCTCTGTCCTTCTGTCTCTCTGTCCCTCTGTCTCTCTGTCTCTCTCTCCCTCTCTGTCTCTCTCTCTCCCTCTCTGTCTCTCTCTCTCTCTGTCTGTCTCTCTCTCTGTCTGTCCCTCTGTCTCTCTGTCTCTCTCTCCCTCTCTGTCTCTCTGTCTCTCTGTCTGTCTGTCTGTCTCTCTCAGTCTGTCATTCTCCAACTCAATCAATAGTATAAACCCATCCCCTTCACTCATATTATCATATATATACTCATATATATCCCCTCCCGGTCGTTACTGAAACCCCACAGCCCCACAGCCCCACAGCCCCACAGCCCCACAGCCCCACAGCCCCAGTAGCCCCAGTAGCTCCAGTAGCTCCAGTAGCTCCAGTAGCTCCAGTAGCCCCAGTAGCTCCAGTAGCCCCAGTAGCTCCAGTAGCTCCAGTAGCTCCAGTAGCACCAGTAGCACCAGTAGCACCAGTAGCACCAGTATCCTGACCTCTCACACACGCGCACGGTCCAGGCAGCGATGATCCACAGAGAGATGCTGAAGACCAGCAGCACGGTGCCGGGACAGATGGTCATCAGAGTCTTCATCACGAAGCGTGTGTTGAAGTGCACCTGCAGCGACACACACACCACACACACACACACACACACACACACACACACACACACACACACACACACACACACACACACATGAACAGACACATTGCTATGTTCCAGATCTCCTTTCATACATTTTTATGGACTACATGTTAATCAGCCAGTTCAAATGGTGTTGATAGTGTGGCCCTGGGAGAGTCTTTACGTCTGAATGTCTTCATTGTCTCATGTACAGGTCGAGCCCAGCCCGCCCCTAACATTAATCCAGCCCTAACCTTAATCCAGCCCTCCTTAATCCAGCCCTAACCTTAATCCAGCCCTCCTTAATCCAGCCCTAACCTTAATCCAGCCCTAACCTTAATCCAGCCCTCCTTAATCCAGCCCTAACCTTAATCCAGCCCTAACCTTAATCCAGCCCTAACCTTAATCCAGCCCTAACCTTAATACAGCCCTCCTTAATCCAGCCCTAACCTTAATCCAGCCCTAACCTAAATCCAGCCCTCCTTAATCCATCCCTAATCTTAATCCAGCCCTAACCTTAATCCAGCCCTAACCTAAATCCAGCCCTAACCTTAATCCAGCCCTACCCGGACTCCTTAATCCATCCCTAACCTTAATCCAGCCCTAACCGGACTCCTTAATCCAGCCCTAACCTTAATCCAGCCCTCCTTAATCCAGCCCTAACCAGACTCCTTAATCCAGCCCTAACCGGACTCCTTAATCCAGCCCTAACCGGACTCCTTAATCCAGCCCTAACCGGACTCCTTAATCCAGCCCTAACCAGACTCCTTAATCCAGCCCTAACCGGACTCCTTAATCCAGCTCTAACCAGACTCCTTAATCCAGCCCTAACCAGACTCCTTAATCCAGCCCTAACCAGACTCCTTAATCCAGCCCTAACCAGACTCCTTAATCCAGCCCTAACCAGACTCCTTAATCCAGCCCTAACCAGACTCCTTAATCCAGCCCTATCCATCCCACTAGTCAAATCTT
>NC_140278.1:1780855-1783355 GCF_964030765.1 Micromesistius poutassou
CAAATAGTTTATTTTGGTTGAATCAAGAGTAGGTAACAAGTTGCAATTCAAGTCAACTCCTAAATAAAATGTAACTTTTGCAATTTCAGCCTCTTTCCATACTGAAGGTGACAACATCATTGATAAACCGTCACACAGTCCTGGCCTCCCTTTACCACAAGACCTATCTAGTGGAAATACTGATGGAGTTCAACTGCTCTTCAATTGAACTGGGAACTATCCGCTATCCTCTGTCCATTCAGAGCAAAGCTGAAAACGTACCTCTACAGTTTTGTGTTCGGAACATAGGGGCGCCCAAAACGATGCTGATGTTGGGAATGATACCAGATGATGATGTGTGTCTGATGGTGATCACGTTTCTGTTTCTGACTGTATCCATGCCTGTTTGTCCTTGGTTGTCTAAATTAGCAGCCGTCTACATTCCCAGTGTGCACTTTTCCCTTCTAATTCATTATTCTGTCTGTTCCAGCGTGTTGCAGTGACTGCCACTGCATGCCTGGACTGTCCTTATGGGTCACCGGCCAGCACCCCATCACCCATTTAAAATGTTCTGCCTGTATGTGAGTATGTATGCATGTCAATTATGGTACACATTGCACTCCTCCTGACCATCCCTGGATGAGGGACCCCCCACTCTGCGTACCTCCTCAAGATCTCTTCCTTGCTAATTAAGAGTTTTCTCTTGCCCTCTGGGGGGCTAGGGTCAGGGGGGGGGGGGGGGTGATTGAATTGAAAATGAAACTAAGAAATTGCCCACAGATCACAACAAAGAACAAGAATACGGCCTTTGGTTTGTCCTGTATGGATCGTGTGACCTGATAGGCTGGACCGGACTTCAAGCCTCTGGGGGGACCCGCCCCCCCTGTGATGTCACACAGGTCAAGATGGTCGCCATGCCAGCTACAGATATTTGATACTAGATGCATCTGGGAAGTGATGCATATTTTCTTAGTTTATCCTGGATGGGTCTCGTTTCTCAAAAGAGGCAACAAAGCCAAACTGAGCACAGAGTGTATGTGCTGAACGTATGTGCTCTTGTGATGAACCTGCACCCCGAGCCCATAAATAATTATACTCAGACCAACAACAACAACCAACAAAAGAACTGTCACATTTTAGATCAAGGATCATAATGATCAAAGTGGGAGATAGCTTCATTAATATGTGAACAATTGTAAACAGAAATGAACAACAACAAAATGAAGAACCAACTGTTACGATAGGAGAAAATGAACATAACAAACGTGTTACAAGAGTTTCAATGTAATTATTTACAGTTCAATTTTTGCATAAATGTATGTCCTTTCGCTTACAATCAGCTCAATTTAACTAATTTCATGATTTAATTCATAAAATGTTTCTTCTGCATGTGTCCATTAAAGTAAATATATTTCTTTCACGTCCATTAGCTGTAATGCATTCAGGCATCTATATTGAACTTGATGAACTCTACACACAAAAGACATTAGCATCGTGTCTCACATTCTGCATCTCGTTAGGAGTGAAACGTATGGAGCTGTTGGTCTGCAACGTCCATTTACCATCCAGGACTTCCAAGGCCTACAGAACCAGATGATTCCATTGTGGATGTTGTGTTGATGTTGTCTATATGCATTCAAGTGAACACAAATGAGACAGTATAGGGTTGTCCCAATTCATACGAATGAGGCAAAATAATTGAGGTGCACTATTCCCCACTATTCACTTTGCCTTCAGTGAATAATTGTTTTAGTTTATAAAACGGGTGACTTAAATCAAGCGATCTGATTGGTTCCCAACTGTTGTATATTGAGCGTATACACACAGCTATGACGCCCGTTCAGTTTACAGAGTTCAATATCACTCCACGCCTAACTTGAACTGTTGTTTATATATATATAAAAGCAATAGCATAGTTCACTGAAGCCTAAAAATATGTTGATTGCTGGAGAGGGTGGAAATGTTGTACAGCAATAGGCACACGGTGAGTGAACTCGATAGTAGGCTAAATTGCCGGTGAACCAAGCTACCGTCTCTAGCCTTCTCTCTGAAGGACGCTACAGTGTGTTGCATAGCAACCGCCGTACACTTTGCAGGCAGCCAGGAGGGACTACTTTTTTGTATTTGTTAAAAAAAAATACTTTTCCAACTCGCTTTTTCAAAATTGAGGGTGTCTATGACTTTCATTTCGCCATACTTACATAACCGTTTTATAAAAGCAATAGATCACTTCAGTCAGTGAAATGTTCTCATTATACCACAGTTAAGGGGTCGCCGTCCTGACGCGTCCCTTAACTGTGGTATAATGACCGTATACCACAGCCTGTCCTGATCTATTGCTTAAATATACTACATGTGAACACTCCAAAAAAAAAACAAGATAACACTTTTTGCCAAGATTTATTTATTTTTATTAGCGGTTTATTTGTTTTTCATAGCGTGACGAGGCGACCGTCTCGCCCCATTACTTTACTTGCTGTTTTATAAATAATAAGCTCATTTTACCATGAAGACCATATTG
>NC_140278.1:1788355-1790855 GCF_964030765.1 Micromesistius poutassou
CAGAAGTGGTCCGACAGTGAAGGATCAGTCACCGAGAGATCTGAAACAATGAAACATTTCAAATGTGTCCAAAATGGTAAAAAGTTTATTTGCACACTTATCATTAAAATCATCAGTATGAATTAGTATTAGTAACAGTATGAGTATGAAATTGAAGTCACCAGTTATAACTAGACAGTCAAAGTCTGTGGAGATGCTAGACAATAATTCTGTAAAGTCACCGAAGAAATTTGCAGAGTATGTGGGTGGCCTGTAAATAATTAATAGGAGAACTCTGGGGGAACATTTCAATACAGCGAATGATCGAATGATGGAAAATCACCAAATAACATCTGTTTCACCTGAAATGCATTTTTAAATTTTATAGCAGCAACCCCTCCACCTCTTTTTCCAGATGTACATACATCAAAAGAATTATAGTTGGGAGGAGCTGTCTCTATCAGAACGGTTGCACTGTTATTTTGTTCTAGCCATGTTTCAGTTAAAAACATAAAATCTAGATGAGAAGTGGTAATAAAATCATTAACTATAAAGGATTTGTTATTAAGAGACCTAACATTAAGTAGACCCATCCTGATGGTGTTATTGATAGGCTTTAAGGTTGATTTTGGTTTGGAGGGAATAGGTATGAGATTTGAGAGGTTAGCAGTGCGTCTAAGTTTCCCTTTGTTTACTCTCTTAGTGGTTACAGCAGGAATGCAAAAGTTGCCAGGTTTTGACATAGGCAACCTTGGGTTCAGCAGATTATGCAAAATTTCCTTCATACTGTGTCTACGGCTGAACCCTTTTTTGTCTCAGTAATAATCAGGACTACTATCAGTACAGGGGGCGGGCTGGGGCGCCCTCTGCTTGGGTGTTATCAGACTGTGGTCATGACGTGGCGATGGTATCATTGACACAGATGCAAGTTTGATGCCAACATTTTTCAGTTTCTTAAATTAATCTGGAAAATCATAAAGGGAGGAGACAGTGGAGCTGGAGTTGTCGTTGTGGCTATGGGAGAGATGAGGCTGGTGGCCATCATCGATGGGGGAGTGCTGGAGGTCATCGTCGATGGGGGAGTGCAGAGGAGGGGCGTGGCCGTTCCTCGACATGCCAGCATCTGCGATGGGGGAAGGCATGGTGTCGGTGGCGTTGGGCGGGCTGTTGTCTCTCTTCAAGGTCTGTGGTCTGTCTGCTATCTGTGTGTCAGATAGTGGCACAGTAGATGTGTGAGGGAGGCTGTAGTCTTGCTTCTTCTCAACCTGTGCTCTGACTGTGGCCTGTGTGTCAGACCGTGGCAGGGTAGATTTGTGGAAGAGCGAGAAGAGAAGATTGTCCCCTAACAGTTTTGAGCCTAACCTGTTTGGGTGTAGGCCATCTGCTCTGAAAAGGTATTTGCGCCCCCAGAACAAGTTGAAATTGTCAATAAAGCCCCTTCCTCTTTCATTGCAGATTCTGGAAAGACATGTATTCATTGCAAGTAGACGACTGAATCTGCTTATTCCCCTGTCAACTGCTGGTATGGCTCCACTGATGAATGACCTAATGTGTTTGTCCAGTATGTCCAATAGTTCAGTGAAATCCCTCTTCAGAAGTTCTGACTGTTCTCTTCGAATATAATTAAGTCCTGCATGCACAATAACTTGTGAGATTTTGGGGTTTTCCAATATAATTGTGGCTAGGGTTAGGGTTTCTGGTTGACATCACTAACTGTCACATCTGGGAAGTAGCATGTTTTGATCTTCTTACCAGTTATATCCTTTATGGTTGAGTTTCCTACAATCAGAGTGTCTGGTTCATCTGCTTTCTGTGGGATGGGCCCGATGGGTCCTGGCAGACGCATGCACAGCTCGCCTCCGTGGCGACTGGTTCTTGTTCCGTCTCTGTCCGCACCGTCCGTCCGGACGCATCTCGGGGCTCAGGGGTGCACGGGTGGCAGGCACGTCCGTGGACTCTTGAAATGGCAGGAACCGGTTCTTCAGCGGCAGGGTTAACTTCAGCGATTGGCAAATCTGGCTGATACATGCTACTTTAGATTTGGGAAGCTTAGCATTTGGCGTTGAGTGAATTTGTTGATTCACTTTGGTATGTTGTTTGGGCTTAGCGTCGACTCTGTGCCAGTGCGAGGCAGCTGGAACTTTCTCTCTCTTGTCCAGCTTCAGGAAGGATACAGTGTAGCTTTGATCATCTTGTTGTGTATTTGTCTGAGCTAGCTCAGCAAACTCACCCATCGGCACTGTGAAGAAGGGCCAGAGTCATGTTTATTTCCTGAGGAGGTTCCGGTCATTCAACGTATGTATCATGCTGAGGATGTTCTACCAGTCGGTGGTAGCCAGTTCCATCTTCTTTGCTGTTGTGTTGTGGGGCAGCAGGCTGAGGGCAGCAGACGCCAACAAGATCAGCAGGATCATCAGGAAGGCTGGCTCCGTCCTGGGCTCCAGCTGGACTCTTTGGTGGTGGTGTCTGAGAGGAGGATGCTGTGTAAACTGCACAGAATCCTGGACAACAGCGCCCACCC
>NC_140278.1:1795855-1883355 GCF_964030765.1 Micromesistius poutassou
CTGGGAATTGAAGACCTGTTTAAAGGTCCCATGAACATTTCTATTTTATATTTTCTAACATTATAATGAGTTCTCCAGTAGCCTGCCTATGGTCTCCAGTAGCCTGCCTATGGTCCTCAGTAGCCTGCCTATGGTCCTCAGTAGCCTGCCTATGGTCCTCAGTAGCCTGCCTATGGTCCTCAGTAGCCTGCCTATGGTCCCCAGTAGCCTGCCTATGGTCCCCAGTAGCCTGCCTATGGTCCCCAGTAGCCTGCCTATGGTCCCCAGTAGCCTGCCTATGGTCCCCAGTAGCCTGCCTATGGTCCCCAGTAGCTAGAAATGGCGTTCAGTGTAAAACGAGCACTACGAGCACTTCGCCTTTGAAAAAATGGAAGCTCAAACGCGCTGATTTGGAATTGTCCCCGTATGTCGTCATACAGGGACATGTTACCTCCCCTTTCTCTGCTTTGCCCGCCCAGATAATTTGGCCCACCAATGAGACCATGAGCTACGACCGTGCGAGCGCCACGTGTGTGTGTGTGTGTGTGTGTGTGTGTGTGTGTGTGTGTGTGTGTGTGTGTGTGTGTGTGTGTGTGTGTGTGTTGTGTTATTTGGATAACCGTTCTGCTGTTGGTGTTATGGCACATAACACGCAACACAAGGCAAGCTTGCATTTGGTGTAAAGACTAGACTGCGTCTGGTTCTCTGACGTCTCTGGTACTTCCACCAGGAGACTCGTGGTGGGGGTTATCTCAGCCCTATGGTTGAGAAGGAATTGGGGGAAAGGAACTTAGTTTGGCTTTGACTCCGCTGCCCGCTGCCGAGGCACCACCGCCCCGGCAGCGGGCAGCGGGGCTTCCGCGGGAGACAATCGGGGTCAACAATCCCTTTCTCCTCCATGTCGCGGTTCAGTCTACTTCAGATTGATGTGTGTCGTTTGAGATTCATAATATCGTCTGGAGGCACACACAGATTTTGGCCATGATAATATACATTACATGATATAGATATGTATAATATGATATTATTTAGATATAGAGCTCCAGGACTCCCGCCGGAGCACCCGGAGTGTCCTAGAATATTTACAGAACACGGCCAAAAGCTGTGTGCGATACATCCACTGTAAACACGAGCGCATGGTACCGTGGCTGCAAGCTGCCACACCCCCACCCTCCACCTTGACCCACCTCTAAAAACGGCATGTTTGTGGAGAGCTCATCGTGGGACTGGCTCGTAGTGGCTGTAACTCTGCACCAAGGCTGCCCACTAACAGCTATATAAAAGCATTCATAAAGTAGCATGCCATGGGATCTTTAAGAGTCACTAGGGATGGAGCACTAAGAGTAAATTTGGGCACGCAGGAGACACAAAATAATGTGGAGAGTGGAAAGAGAAGGGGAGAGGAGGGAGGGAGGGAGGGGAGGGAGGTGAAGAACAGGAGGGGTGAGGAAAGGAAAGGGGAGAGAGGGATGGAGGGGAGGGAGGGAGGAAGATGGAACAGATAACCACGGTGAAGCTGTGGATGCTGTGAACGACCTGGCCCCCGCTGAACAACAAACAGAAGAGCAGACACGTTCCCCTTTACATCCTACTCCATCTACCTCTCTTCACTGTCAATCTCTCTCTCTCTCTCTCTCTCTCTTACACCACCCCCCCCCCCCCCCCCCCCACACACACACACACACACACTCACTCAGTAGGGGACCACTAGCTGCATGTCACACTACTCTTCCAGCAGGTCCGTGGACAGTGAGGTCCACAGCAGCTGGCCCTTCCCTCAGAATAGATAGGCCCAGCACAGGCCTGTGACCCCGGGCTGCAGAGGGGAGACCCGGCCCTCCACGGCCACATTGAGGAGCAGTAAAAGTGAGACATTGCTCAGAGAGTGACAGGCCACCTGCTAGGGGCCCAGGTGTCAAAGGGCCACTGTTTATTCTGAGATAAAGACATGCGTTTGATCTAGGGCTTTCTTTAACAAACTCATAGCATCAATAATAGAAGCTCATAAAGCTGTTTGAGGTAAGGCCCTGGGTAACATGATCGGGGCTGAACTCAAAGGTCTACGTGTAACTATGAATAGTTTTTATTATTTGCATTGTTACATGGATGTTGTAAACACACATTGTGTGATCCTGACTCACTTTAATGGTATTTCAAAATATACTTTAATGAGGAATTCTGAGATTCTTTCCGATATGATCATGCTTTCCGAGTACGGTGAAGCTAGCTTGCAGATCTCCAGGAGCCTATAGATATTCACAAATACACAGAAGGATTTAACATAGGGCCATGTGACCATTACTATGTGTACTATTAAATCCAAAGTGTTTTAAATCTGCGGAGGAATCAACATATTTCACGTCCTTATGCCGCCTCTCTTTCCAATTTCATTGCGATAAACGACTAATGGAATCGTAACGGGCGAAAATGGTAAAACTCACACACAATATAAAGTCATTAGCTGGTCCTTAGCAGGGCTGGCAGTCTGGGAAGCAAGCTGATCAGAGGCTGTCAGAGGCTTCACACAACCTAAAAGAGGAATATGAAGACATTCCAGCTCCAATATAAAGATGGTAAAAGCCAGTTTAGCTTCCGGATTAGCTTTTAGCACACTGCCGCTACACCCCAGAACGTGACGTGTGACATAGCACTTGGGATGAGCCAGAGGCTGTTAATGTTTGTGTGAACTATGTGAGCATTGTACTTGTGCTGGGGGGGGCTGTGTGTGTCTGTGTGTTTATGAATCTGTGTGTGTGTGTGTGTGTGTGTGTTGTGTTCCAAGAGCCAGAAGATCATTAGTCTCACAGACCAGACTTCTGATTGATCTCTAAAGTCGGAGCAGATGAGCTCAGATCTGGAGGAACTGGCTATCACCTTCTTCCGCTTCATATTTGTTTCGACCAATCATGTTGCTGGAGGTGGGATCTGTAAACGCGTAATTGTCTGACATAAACCCGGCCAGCAGTTTTTGTAAAAAGCTGTAAAAAAGGTTTCGCAAAGGCATCAAATCAACACAGTGTAGACTGACAACTGTAGAAATAAATGTGTAAACCCTTCTGAAAGCATCATCCGCGCCTTCTTTTGTAACATATCCCAGAAACAAAACAGTAAACAAGGCGTGGCTTCCGGCCTCTTTCCGAAGGCTGTGCTACAATACAGCAGGAGTGCTGAGCCGCGATAAGGTTATAGTCAATAATCAATAGAAGGAGAATCCTTCAACAGTTCCCCTCTGGTTCTCTGAGGTCCACAGCCCCACAGGGTCCTCCTCCGCTCAGTCACCTCCCGACGCCCCCGGTCGCCTGGGTCCCCCTAACGCCACACTGGGAGCTCCAACCACGGTCCAATTCAACAGCCATCCTCTCTCCACAATACGCCCGGGAATAAAGGGAACGGGCCTGAGTGGAGATCGGACCATTTGAGATGTGTAGCCGCGACGACCACTTTGTTTATCTTGCAGTGTGCTCTTCTGCAGCAGACTCCATTATCCCAGAATGCTGCCTACCTGAAACCCAACCTGCATACGGTGAGAGGCACTTTCAATCTCTACTCACAAGACAATCAACCACAGCATAGCATGGACGCTGCCTAACTTACTCTGTGTAGTGTACCTTAAACAACTGAGAAGTGCAATGGAAGGGATCTTGTACAGCCTATTTCAATAGGCTGTACAATAGATAGAAGGATATTAAGAATAACATTTGTTTACATGATCTTCCACCCTGTTCTCCAACGTGTAAACAGAACTATTCTCCATCCACTTGAAGCACACACTCCAACATCAACCCTGATGTCCTCTCCCTGTGGGGGGCTAGTCAATCAATAGTACATGCACTAATCACGGCCCTATAGCCCCACAAACAACGCATGTAATCAACACACAATGTTGTCTGATTAATAGGGGAGGCCTAGGGACCCTTAGGAACCCAAATCAGGCTTTTCATTATCACCTCTCCTCTTCAATTCTCTCTCTTTACTGTTTTTTTGCCGCCTTTCATTCCTCTCTTCTTCATATCCACCCCCCATCCCCCCCCCCCAGTCCCAACGCCCACTGGAGGAGCTGGGAGGGAGGGGGGGAGGGAGGGAGGAAGGGAGAGAGGGAGAGAGGGAGGGAGAGAGGGAGAGGGAGGGAGGGAGCAAATGGAGCAAAAGAGACAGAACATATAAAGTGATGAGCGTCTCCGTAGGGGAGAGGGTCAGTGACGTGTGAACTGAACAGAAAGGAGATGAATAAACTGAGCAGGACCGAGTCTGAGGAGGGAGGAAGATGGAGGACGTACTTACATGAATCTGTGTCCCAAAGTAAAAGCGCAGACTGGGACCACGGCGTGGGGGGCAGAGGGGGGAGGAGGAGATACAGGGCAGGGATATGCTCTGTAAACAGACAGCTAATAGGCTGCCTGTACACCCGAGTGTCTGAGCTGTCATTCCCGCAGTGATCAGCGGTGCGGGCATGACAGGTGTGATGAGTGAAAGTAATGTTTCCACCTTACTGCCCAACGAAAGCTAGGGCTGCTGGAGGAGTCTGCTCCAGCAGTGTCCAAAAGTGCAATATACACACATGGTCTCTCTCACACACACTCACACACACACACACACACACACACACACACACACACACACACACACACACACACACACACACACACACACACACACACACAATAAACACACATTAAACCTAGGAGCCTACACATCCTATTACACTCCCCATTACACAGACAAATGAGATCCTGGCCCCTCACCAATAATGTGCGCCCCATGTTCCCCACATTGCATCACCTGCAGCCAGGGCCTCACCAAACACCTCCAGACCATGAGGGCCCTGGTGCGGCACTGTCTCCCGGCGACGTGTGTTACAATCTGCGGCCTTTATGAGTGCATCTCCCCCCTGTGTCCCCGACACAGCCCCTGACCGGACCAGGCTAGCGGCTGTAGCCCCCTGCTGGTGGCTGGCCGCGTGGACAGCGACCCCACCGCGTTAACGCGGGCCGGTGGGAACACATGCATGGGGGGGGTCCCGTCTCCTCACCTTGTTGTACACGCCCCAGGACAGCTCCGTCTCGATCACCATGACGACGATGCCAAACATTCCAAAGATGAGCGCGTAGTCGCTCAGCCGTTTCCTCTTCTCGAACAGCGCCCTGCGGTGGCCCAGTTTGTAGCCAATGTTTTGGTTCTTCCGCTTGGAGGCCTTGGACATGCTGCCCCGGGTCCCGGGGCCCGGGGCCCCCACCACGCCCCCCTGCCTGCTGCCCCCGCTCACGGAGCCCACGGCCGCCCCCGAGCCGCCCAGCGTGCGCCGGCTCTCCACCAGCGCGTGGTTCTGGTGGTAGATGGACATCTGGTTGGACGCGGAGTCGCTGATGTCGTAGCGCCGGGCGTACGGAGAGTCCTCCTTGGACGAGATGACGATCTCGGGCGGGCTCTGGACGGGGGGCAGGTTGCTGGAGGACTGGGACAGGAGGGCGGCCGCCGGGGCGTCCCGCCCGCCGCCGCCGCCCCCGCCCCCGCCCCCGCCGCCGCCGCCGGCCGCCGCCCCCCCCCCCGCCGGCCACGGAGGAGACCCCGCCCTCCTTGGTCTCGCTGCTGCTGTCGGACTCGATGAGGTTGCGGCGGGAGGCGCTGAGCCGGCTCAGCGGCTGGGCTTCATCACGCCGCCCGTGTACTTGCAGGAGCTCATGGCGATCTCGGTGAAGGGGTTGCTGTCGCGGCGGTGCACCAGCGGGCTGGCCTGCCGGTGCTTGCAGCCGCGCTCGCGCTCCATGGAGGGCGAGTGGGAGGAGTAGAAGAGGGCGTTGTAGCCCGGGGAGTTGTCCCCGCTGAGGCTGTGCTGGGAGCCCAGGCAGGAGGACAGCGGCGTGCTGGTGGGGTGCAGGGCGTTGGGGATGGGCGGGCGGCGGCGGGTGCGGCGGGGCCCCGCAGGAGGAGGAGGACAGGGGCAGCTTGGGCAGCGGGGCGGCGCCGGCGCCGGCGCCTGGCGGCGCCGAGGGGGACGGCGCGCCGCCGTTGAGGCGGTCCAGGCTGGCCCCGCCCATGTGGTTGGCGTGGTTGGCCCCGCCGGGGAAGGCGGCGTCATGGAGGGGTGGGCCTGCTGCCGAGGGCCAGGGGGAAGCGGGGGTCCTCGTCCTCGCTGCCCCCCAGCAGCGCCAGACTCAGCGGCGGCTCCATGGCGGCGCAGGTGGTGGCCGGCCGCGCGCACCTGTCGGCTGCAGCAAACACAGAGAACACAGGAGCTGGGCACGGCCACGCAGGACGACGAGAGGAGCAGGTGCATTCAGCACACAGGGGGAGGAGGACACACGCAGGCAGTGGGGACCTCCCGCAGACACATCAGGGGGACACGCTGTGTCAAAGGGCTAGAGAGGGCACAGTCACTCAACGGGAAATCATTCAATTATGGTATTATACAAGAGTCCCTATAAGCTCCCCCCTCCCCACCCTATTTATACTCCCGTAAGCCACGCCCCCCAGCATAACAACGTCATGTCTGTGATTTAAGTTGTTGGCCCGTGGAAGCGGCAAATCCCCGGGCTTCACCAAAAACATTATTTTAGCTCTGAAACAACACAGCCGACAATTGCCCTGCTACATATAAACACCGAAGGCTGCACCGCTACTACCCATGGCTCATTTGTGGATCATATGGACAGCACATTAAATGATCTCAAAAACAAATAACCTACTTTCTGGAGGATACCTTCATGGGCCCTGAACCCCGAATCAACCCCCAGCCCACCTCCCTCCTCCTCCTCCTAACCCCTCCAATCAGTGTCTCCTCTCCCCTTACCTCCGCTCCCTAGTCCTTGGGCTTGGATCAGTGGCTGGATGAAAATAGACTTGGACACTTTTTCTTTTTCATGTTGTCACGGCCATTCCAGCTGTAGCCTCGCTGCTGTCATCACGGCGGTAGGACAGACACGTCAGTTCCCACCGTTGCAAAAATAATTGTCTCTTTAGACGTTTCGCTGCTTCACGGTTTTGTCGTCTTCTGTTTGTAAGATTTTAATGAATATAAAATCGTACCTATATACACGTTGGAGTCAGCGCTTTATGGACGGCACCCATTTCGATCGTGCGAAGGACCAAAGAAAAAAATTATAAACAAGAAAAACCTTCCAACATGTTTGTCGATAATCTACTGTCAAAACCGTGAACCAACCTGTGAATCCGTAATAAAATATGCACTGAGAACGCAAATCACACACGGCGACAAAAAAAAAGACAAACCTGATCAAGTCAAGTGAGATATTGGCGTTCGAATATCAACGCGCGATAAAAAGATCTCAACTCCTCCGACTCATTCAGTCCACTAAATGTAGGGATCGCTCTGTCTCCCGGAGCCGCTCCTCACTCTCCGCAACTTCTCTCCTCTCTCCGCCTCCAGCCTCGCGGGGCTTCTCATTGGACGGAGCAGACAGACACGATGATGAGCGACTAAACAGGTGGTAGCGACGGAGAGATGAATCCTGTACACCGAGTCAGCATTGAATTGGTTTTATTTCACTCGGGCTTCCTGTTCGGTGATTGGCTACCGCTGAATGTATTTACAATGTAACAATATGCTATAAGTACAGTCGTGGCTGCCATGCCGAGTTCAATAGGTCTGGTGTGACGGCGCGGCACCTGTTACACCACACAGCCCATAATAAACCCTATGGATGTTTAACGCTCAGGCTGGCTTTGTAAATAGAGGATTACAACAAAAACAACCACAGCGATGTCGCTTTGGGGAAACACGTTTGGCTTTTATTTTGTGACTTTTATTTAAATGAACATTATATGCGGTATAACAAAGGGCGTACACCACGCAGAGTAGACCTATAAACCCGATGATCCCAGTGAGCCATGAGGGAAATCAAGTCAGCCGTCATGCGCCTGCCTCCGTCCATTGCAATCCTCAGTAGTGCCATAGCGTGGAGATGCAGCTGGCGTCAGTAGAGTGGTGCGGTTATGTTTACCATTGAGTAGGCCCAACAGCCTCATCATTCCCCAAGCAGCATACTTTCAAATCCCAACCCTGGTCTCCCCTCAATGATTAAATAGCCTATCATCAGCATCACTCCCTGTCAATAGCCCCAGTGAATGGAATGATGTGCACATGTTGTTGCAGTGCCCTGGATCTGCCCAAAGGCCGACATGCGACTAGGTGAGAGGTTATTCATTAATGCTTTGTTGTTTAGATATGTCAGAGATTTCACAGAGAGGAACTGGGTTCCACTTAACATAATTGATGATATTGAGAAAAATGGAGGCGTATGAGAGCAAAAGTAGCGTGTGTTGTGTGCGTGTGTGAGAGAGAGAGAGAGAGAGAGAGAGAGAGAGAGAGAGAGAGAGAGAGAGAGAGAGAGAGAGAGAGAGAGAGAGAGAGAGAGAGAGAGAGAGGGAGGGACACTTTTTGCTGAAATTGTCTGTTTAAAACACATGAGATTTAATAAATAGCAATAAAACACTAAATCCCTCAAGACACATTGAATTAGAAACCAATGGTAGTCCTACTGAATATAAACAATACAAATATAGCAAGAAAGACAGTGACGGGAACAGGCACAGCCAGAGGGTGAAAGACGGTGAGATTGCAGGAGGTGGTGAGAGGGCATCGTGGGACGTGAGGCTGTCCCGTACACAACACATAGCATGGAAAAGATGTGAACAAGTGAATAATAGAATAGATAGAGGAATAATGACTGGGAAGGCAGTTGCTATGCCAACCCCAGGGTATACAGAGGAACCCTTCCATCTTATCTCTCTCTCTCTCTCTCTCTCTCTCTCTCTCTCTCCCACTCCTTCCTTTTTAGTGCAACGGCACATCCATGTTTGAGTGACAGGAAATGATATGAATTCTATGAAACTTCTTAGACCGATACACAGATTGAAGATGGAGGGGAGAGGGACAGAGAGAGAGAAAGACACAGAGAGAGAGAAAGACAGAGAGAGAGAGAGAGAGAGAGAGAGAGAGAGAGAGAGAGAGAGAGAGAGGATTTGATGGAGATCAGAATGGCCATCCTCCGCTGTCCCCAGTCAGAACCATTCGATGTGTTTCCCCGTTCGGTCGGCTCTCGGCTCAACTCTCCAAACTCGCCCAGCTGTAATTTTCCGCTATGACACAGGTTATGAGATCACAACAACGTCTGACCTTCTGGCTTCAGAAGGAAACAAAAGCGGCACTAGAGTCCCCATGTGGTTCTACTCTATCGACTCCTGACCACGGTGGGGGGGCCCACGGCCCAGGCAGCCTCCACTCACACCCTCCTCCGGACCACGCTCTGTGAGCCGTCAGTCCGCAGAGGGAGCGTTCCGTCGCCTGTCCTCCTCCCCCTGACAGAACACGTCTACGGCCGCGTCACGCCGCCCGCCGGAGTGGCAGAAGTGATGAGTAAGAGCCCCTCTTCGATACACCACTCGGCTGAACCCTCACTCCATCACAAGCTCCCTAAGTGTTGCCCTACACAGGCTGCCTCATGTCCTAATGGCAGCCATTGCATTAGGCTCCCTGGAACCGCCCACCCCCCCCCCCCCCCCGCCCCGCCAGAAAACCCACCGCTGTCCCCCACCCGCTCATCACTGCAGGCCCCCCCCCACCCTGCCGGAGAGAGGAGAGGAGAGGAGAGGAGAGGAGAGGAGGAAGGAGGAAGGGCAGGAAGGAGAGGAGAGGAGGAAGGGGAGGAAGGAGAGGAGAGGAGAGGAGAGGAGAGGAGAGGAGGAAGGGGAGGAAGGGGAGGAAGGAGGAAAGAGAGGAAGGAGGAAGGGGAGGAGAGGAGAGGAGAGGAAGGGGAGGAGAGGAGGAAGGGGAGGAGAGGAGAGGAGAGGAGGAAGGGGAGGAAGGAGGAAAGAGAGGAAGGAGGAAGGGGAGGAGAGGAGAGGAGAGGAAGGGGAGGAGAGGAGGAAGGGGAGGAAGGAGGAAAGAGAGGAAGGAGGAAGGGGAGGAGAGGAGAGGAGAGGAAGGGGAGGAGAGGAGGAAGGGGAGGAAGGAGGAAAGAGAGGAAGGAGGAAGGGGAGGAGAGGAGAGGAGAGGAAGGGGAGGAAGGGGAGGGAGGGGGATTGGCCAGGTGGGCTGCAGCTCAAGGTGGCTGCAGCTGCTGCTCTATTTAAGGGAGGAACCAGACAACGTACAGAACAACTTTAATGAAAGGAACACACACACACACACACACGCAATCATACACACACATTCTATCATACAAACACACACACACACACACACACACACACACACACACACACACAATCATACACACCTACTCAACAACCTAAAGCTATCTTGTCATGGTTGTTGGACCGATCTCAGACAGATCTGTTATAAACAGGTCAATGTATTCATGATGCTATGATGCTATGCTAAGAGACGGGTTTTTGAAAAATATAAATAATAATGAGTAATTGCAGGAGGCAGCCCAGCAGACTGTATCTGCTCTATAATGAGAATTATAGCAGAGTCATAAAGCCTGTTTCAGACGGGGGCCAAGCAGCACTACACTACAACACGCACTACATCCAGAAGTGCAGAAACAGAACCTTGATTCATTTGTTCTGGATCTTTCATTTGTGTTTCTGCGTTCCTGTGGTCGAGTGTTTTCGTTTACGATCCCCATATGATAATCAATTTGGAAAAATGCATGCAGAAGATGATAAAATAAAGATGATCAAATGCATTATGTTGCATGTTGATAAAACGAGTTTTTAATAATTCCACCCCAATATCTTTGCAACATAAATAACCATGTGTGTCTCCACAGAGGTTCCCATCAGGTCACTGAGGCAGGCTCGCCCTGAGGCAGGGCCTCGGGGCCGGAGGTGGGATAAGGGGGAGTGTGGAGCGGTTACGAGCTACAGCAACCCTAACCCTAATGACTCTTATCTACTGTGAGCGTTCAGCTAAGTGGTCCCACCACATTTCCAACCCAGCTGTACTACCTTTTTATTTTCCCACGGATAGTTCCGTCTTGTCATCAACTCCATCTATAGTGAAGACCATTATAAACGTTCGATTTGTTGAACTTCCATGCGAGTCTCTTGGTGGTATCCGCGGGTATTTATCCGCGACACACAGCCTCCGCCCGGTCCGCCCGGCCTCCCCTTCGCTCATTTATTTCAATCGAAAAGCTTCGATTGGCTTTAAGCTCTTTGGTCTGAACTAATATTTCACGCTACTTCCCCTCACAGCCCCAATCTCCCTTTGTTTCACTCCTCCGGCATTCTCTCCATCACACTTTCCTCTTTTCCCTGGACCATTAGTCCCACCCACCTCCCTTCTAAAGATACCCGATTGGATCAGAGTGACTGATTGACAGAATTAATCCAACTGACAAGGCCCACTCTTGCACATTCCGACTCACATTCTCTCTCCGCGCGCACACACACACACACACACACACACACACACACACACACACACACACACACACACACACACACACACACACACACACACACACACACGGGCAGTTAAAAATGCAACAATAATCCTTCCTAGTCCCACAGTGCTCACAAATGAACTTTGCTTTTGACAAATAGTACACCCCCATTGTAATCATTGTAACGTATTTAGAGCGGCTACACTAGGTGCTCACACAGCACCACCTGCTGGTTTTCGTTGGTAGTGCAGATGACTTCAAAGTGGACCTCGGCTTGGAAACGAAGAGAACCATCGACCTATGGCGTAGACTAGAGTACTGGCTAAATGTCACACCACACAACAAAATATGCATAAATGTGCATACATTACACCCTTAACCTGACAAATAGCAAAAAATAAAAACATTGGATGAGTTGGGTGGCAGAGCAGGGTTGCTCTGTGCCTACAGACATGATGAAGTGGTACTGGCTCTAGAATGGATTCACAGCCATTCATTAGATGAAACCTAATCTGATGAGAAGGAATCTGCATGAATACATCGCTCATTTCAACATAGTTGTAGTTTTTATTTTGAAACTTTGTACACTCAATTTGTAAAAACAGCTGTTCCATTGTGATTATTAAAACATTTTAAAAGAAAATAGAAAAATCAATTTCAAGATTTACAAAATATATACATTAAATATATACATATACATACACACACAGACATATATGCAGGCCCAACTGTCCCTCGTTGCATATACATCTGTGTGTTCATGTATTTGTATGTAAATGATGTATATATTGCATCATCCACTTAACTGTTGACATAAAAAGAAAACACGACTAATAAAGCTACTTCGCGGTACCATATGTTGATAACTCAAAGCATAGCGTGGAACAAGCCAGTGGTAATCTTTTGTCTGGTAGCGTCACACACAGGTCCAACATTTAGAAACACAACGTGAGTGGCGGATACCGCAACAACCAGAACATGGGACCAAAGAAACGCCACAACCCTCCAACACCGAGGGGGAAATAAAATGGACGCAAAGGCCGAAAACAGAGAGTGACTGGCTGGCGGGGGCCACGGACACTGGCTCCAGAGAGCAGGGAATGGGAGGCGTGGGGGGGGGGGGGGGAAAACACGTACGATAGGAGTCATACAGAGAGAGGATTCACGGGGCGCGCTGTACACAGCTGGCCGGTCGGAGGGCAGTCTGAACCATCGCTCCACACGTGAAGCTCCAGTTAATCACCGTCGAATGAGAGCAAGTAGCATCGATTCCTCTGTCCATCTAGACCTGGCACACGCACGCACGCGCACGCACACACACACACACACACACACACACACAAAACTGGAATACGGCCCAGAATTCCAAGGATTCAAAAGCCTTTGTTTTTTGATTAGTTATCCTATCCCTCACCTGTGTGACCCCCACACCCTGACGCCACTTATTGAGACTCTAAACCACCAAGCGACGAGGCCGGCCGGCTGAGCTTCTCCACCCTCCGTCCAGCCCTCTCCTGTCACCTCCACCTCCACATGTTCTCCACCCCCCGACCGCTTACGCCTGTTCCAGCCTCATCTCAGTCATCCCTCCGTTGTTGCTGCTGCTGCTGCTGCTGCTGTTGTTGTTGTTGTTGGTGGTGGCGGCGGCGGCGGTTCCCCCGTAGACCACGGCGGGCGCCCCTCCCCCGAGGATGAACACCGACTCTGCCGACTCAAAGCTCTTCTCCTCCAGCGGCTTGCCGATCCACGCCCCGTAGCCGTGGACGTGGAGGGCCTGGAAGAAGTTCTGCTTGGCCAGCTGGAAGCTCAGCGCCGACACCTTGGCCTGGGAGTAGGAGGGCAGCGACAGCAGGTCCTGCCGGCCGCACAGCTCGCACACCAGGCGGAACTGACGGAACAGGTTGGACTTGGACACGCGGGACACGTCGTCTCTGGGCCTGAGGGGGAGGGAGAGAGAGAAGGGGAGGGTTACAGCGGGCTACTAGGGGTGTTCACCAGGGGGAGGGAGGGAGGGAGAGAGGGGGGAGGGTTACAGCGGGCTACTAGGGGTCTTCACCAGGGGGAGGGAGGGAGGGAGAGAGGGGGAATCTTTCCAGAATTTCTTTGCAGAATTGTATTTGCTGACCTTCATCACACATACTAGAAACAAGCAACGTCAGGGCCTAACGTCAGGGCCTAACGTCATAACGTCAGGGCCTAACGTCAGGGCCTAACGTCAGGGCCTAACGTCATAACGTCAGGGCCTAACGTCATAACGTCAGGGCCTAACGTCATAACGTCAGGGCCTAACGTCAGGGCCTAACGTCAGGGCCTAACGTCAGGGCCTAACGTCATAACGTCAGGGCCTAACGTCATAACGTCAGGGCCTAACGTCAGGGCCTAACGTCATAACGTCAGGGCCTAACGTCATAACGTCAGGGCCTAACGTCAGGGCCTAACGTCATAACGTCAGGGCCTAACGTCATAACGTCAGGGCCTAACGTCATAACGTCAGGGCCTAACGTCATAACGTCAGGGCCTAACGTCAGGGCCTAACGTCAGGGCCTAACGTCAGGGCCTAACGTCAGGGCCTAACGTCATAACGTCAGGGCCTAACGTCATAACGTCAGGGCCTAACGTCATAACGTCAGGGCCTAACGTCAGGGCCTAACGTCAGGGCCTAACGTCAGGTCCTAACGTCAGGGCCTAACGTCATAACGTCAGGGCCTAACGTCATAACGTCAGGGCCTAACGTCATAACGTCAGGGCCTAACGTCATAACGTCAGGGCCTAACGTCAGGGCCTAACGTCATAACGTCAGGGCCTAACGTCATAACGTCAGGGCCTAACGTCATAACGTCAGGGCCTAACGTCATAACGTCAGGGCCTAACGTCAGGGCCTAACGTCATAACGTCAGGGCCTAACGTCATAACGTCAGGGCCTAACGTCAGGGCCTAACGTCATAACGTCAGGGCCTAACGTCATAACGTCAGGGCCTAACGTCATAACGTCAGGGCCTAACGTCAGGGCCTAACGTCATAACGTCAGGGCCTAACGTCAGGGCCTAACGTCAGGGCCTAACGTCATAACGTCAGGGCCTAACGTCAGGGCCTAACGTCATAACGTCAGGGCCTAACGTCAGGGCCTAACGTCAGGGCCTAACGTCATAACGTCAGGGCCTAACGTCAGGGCCTAACGTCAGGGCCTAACGTCAGGGCCTAACGTCAGGGCCTAACGTCAGGGCCTAACGTCATAACGTCAGGGCCTAACGTCATAACGTCAGGGCCTAACATCAGGGCCTAACGTCAGGGCCTAACGTCATAACGTCAGGGCATAACGTCATAACGTCAGGGCCTAACGTCAGGGCCTAACGTCATAACGTCAGGGCCTAACGTCATAACGTCAGGGCCTAACGTCAGGGCCTAACGTCATAACGTCAGGGCCTAACGTCATAACGTCAGGGCCTAACGTCATAACGTCAGGGCCTAACGTCAGGGCCTAACGTCAGGGCCTAACGTCAGGGCCTAACGTCATAACGTCAGGGCCTAACGTCAGGGCCTAACGTCATAACGTCAGGGCCTAACGTGAGGGCCTAACGTCAGGGCCTAACGTCATAACGTCAGGGCCTAACGTCAGGGCCTAATGTCAGGGCCTAACGTCATAACGTCAGGGCCTAACGTCATAACGTCAGGGCCTAACGTCATAACGTCAGGGCCTAACGTCAGGGCCTAACGTCATAACGTCAGGGCCTAACGTCAGGGCCTAACGTCAGGGCCTAACGTCATAACGTCAGGGCCTAACGTCAGGGCCTAACGTCAGGGCCTAACGTCAGGGCCTAACGTCAGGGCCTAACGTCAGGGCCTAACGTCATAACGTCAGGGCCTAACGTCAGGGCCTAACGTCATAACGTCAGGGCCTAACGTCAGGGCCTAACGTCAGGGGCTAACGTCAGGGCCTAACGTCATAACGTCAGGGCCTAACGTCAGGGCCTAACGTCAGGGCCTAACGTCAGGGCCTAACGTCAGGGCCTAACGTCAGGGCCTAACGTCAGGGCCTAACGTCATAACGTCAGGGCCTAACGTGAGGGCCTAACGTCATAACGTCAGGGCCTAACGTCATAACGTCAGGGCCTAACGTCATAACGTCAGGGCCTAACGTCATAACGTCAGGGCCTAACGTCAGGGCCTAACGTCAGGGCCTAACGTCATAACGTCAGGGCCTAACGTCAGGGCCTAACGTCAGGGCCTAACGTCATAACGTCAGGGCCTAACGTCAGGGCCTAACGTCATAACGTCAGGGCCTAACGTCAGGGCCTAACGTCATAACGTCAGGGCCTAACGTCAGGGGCTAACGTCAGGGCCTAACGTCAGGGCCTAACGTCATAACGTCAGGGCCTAACGTCAGGGCCTAACGTCATAACGTCAGGGCCTAACGTCATAACGTCAGGGCCTAACGTCATAACGTCAGGGCCTAACGTCATAACGTCAGGGCCTAACGTCAGGGCCTAACGTCAGGGCCTAACGTCATAACGTCAGGGCCTAACGTCAGGGCCTAACGTCAGGGCCTAACGTCAGGGCCTAACGTCAGGGCCTAACGTCAGGGCCTAACGTCATAACGTCAGGGCCTAACGTGAGGGCCTAACGTCATAACGTCAGGGCCTAACGTCATAACGTCAGGGCCTAACGTCATAACGTCAGGGCCTAACGTCATAACGTCAGGGCCTAACGTCAGGGCCTAACGTCAGGGCCTAACGTCATAACGTCAGGGCCTAACGTCAGGGCCTAACGTCAGGGCCTAACGTCATAACGTCAGGGCCTAACGTCAGGGCCTAACGTCATAACGTCAGGGCCTAACGTCAGGGCCTAACGTCAGGGGCTAACGTCAGGGCCTAACGTCATAACGTCAGGGCCTAACATCAGGGCCTAACGTCAGGGCCTAACGTCAGGGCCTAACGTCAGGGCCTAACGTCAGGGCCTAACGTCAGGGCCTAACGTCATAACGTCAGGGCCTAACGTGAGGGCCTAACGTCAGGGCCTAACGTCATAACGTCAGGGCCTAACGTCATAACGTCAGGGCCTAACGTCATAACGTCAGGGCCTAACGTCATAACGTCAGGGCCTAACGTCAGGGCCTAACGTCAGGGCCTAACGTCATAACGTCAGGGCCTAACGTCATAATGTCAGGTCCTAACGTCAGGGCCTAACGTCATAACGTCAGGGCCTAACGTCATAACGTCAGGGCCTAACGTCATAACGTCAGGGCCTAACGTCAGGGCCTAACGTCATAATGTCAGGTCCTAACGTCAGGTCCTAACGTCAGGGCCTAACGTCAGGGCCTAACGTCAGGGCCTAACGTCATAACGTCAGGGCCTAACGTCAGGGCCTAACGTCAGGGCCTAACGTCATAACGTCAGGGCCTAACGTCATAACGTCAGGGCCTAACGTCATAACGTCAGGGCCTAACGTCATAACGTCAGGGCCTAACGTCATAACGTCAAGGCCTAACGTCAGGGCCTAACGTCATAACGTCAGGGCCTAACGTCATAACGTCAGGGCCTAACGTCAGGGCCTAACGTCAGGGCCTAACGTCATAACGTCAGGGCCTAACGTCAGGGCCTAACGTCAGGGCCTAACGTCATAACGTCAGGGCCTAACGTCAGGGCCTAACGTCAGGGCCTAACGTCAGGGCCTAACGTCAGGGCCTAACGTCAGGGCCTAACGTCATAACGTCAGGGCCTAACGTCATAACGTCAGGGCCTAACGTCAGGGCCTAACGTCAGTCCTGTACTATTTGAAGAGGGCATCAGGGAGATTTCCGGAGGAGTTGATCTGTCCATTATCCCCCCTGAGTTATGGAGAACGTGGTTAAAGGCCCTCGATAGCGACGGTCATGCGTTAGTGGACCAGCTCCCGGCACTAGGGACGTCCTCGCGGTCCCGGCGCTGCGTACCCGTCCAGGATCCCCTTGGTCCCGTCCAACACCTCCACGCTCAGCTGGTCCGGGAAGCTCCAGTTCACGCTGGACTCCTTGGTCTTCCCCGTGTGGCGCGTGGAGTCGTACACGCTCACCCGGCCCACCTGCAGAGGAACCGCAAGCGACGTCAGCGCCCGGGGGCCCGCGCTCAGTCAGTGACAAATGGGCCCCGTCACATGACGCAGGGCTGTGTGACGGCTCAGGGCCCCAGTGTGACGCTCAGGGCCCCAGTGTGAGGGCCCCAGTATGACTCTCAGGGCCCCAGTGTGAGGGCCCCAGTGTGTTCACAGTGGTAATGACCACTGTGACAGTGGTAATGACGTCCGCTTCTCAAACACAACTGGTGCAGCATTCGGCCATCTTTCATCAGTGCTTTAATGAAACCTTTTAGGCCTTGCCAACAGCAAATGACACACACACACACACACACACACACACACACACACACACACACACACACACACACACACACACACACACACACACACACACACACACACACACACACACACACACACACACACACACACACACACACACACGGAGGCTAGCTGGCGGTACCTCGGGGTGGTTGAGTCTGAAGGGGGCCGGGAGGCTCTTGGAGAAGCCGTCTCCGTCGCGGGCCAGGCGGCAGCACACGGCGCGGGTCAGGTGGCCGTGGCTGTACAGGTAGCCTGGGGACGAGGCGCACACCGCGTCAGTAGTCAGAGGACCGCCAGGAGGCACGGCAACGGCCTCCAAATAACACACATTATCCAACACGCTAACGCGCTAACACGCTAACACGCTCTCCAACAAGCTAACACGCTCTCAACACGCTCTCAACACGCTCTCCAACACGCTCTCAACACGCTCTCCAACACGCTCTCAACACGCTCTCCAACACGCTAACACACTCTCCAACACGCTAACACGCTCTCAACACGCTAACACGCTCTCAACACGCTAACACGCTCTCCAACACGCTCTCAACATGCTAACACGCTCTCAACACGCTAACACGCTCTCCAACACGCTGACACGCTCTCCAACACGCTGACACGCTCTCCAACACGCTCTCCAACACGCTAACACGCTCTCAACACGTTAACGCACTCTCCAACACGCTCTCCAACACGCTAACACGCTCTCAACACGTTAACGCACTCTCCAACACGCTCTCCAACACGCTAACACGCTCTCAACACGCTAAGACGCTCTCCAACACGCTAACACGCTCTCCAACACGCTAACAACACGCTAACACGCTCTCCAACACGCTTACACGCTCTCCAACACGCTAACATGCTCTCGCTGCTTCCTGAGCTCTTTATGACCTCATTCTGAAATCTGACACGTGTGTCAGAAGTTGTGTTCATTTTTATGCATCTGGTTCCACAAAAACAGCACTTGTGTGCGTTTGCTTGTTTGCACACACACACACACACACACACACACACACACACACACACACACACACACACACACACACACACACACACACACACACACACACACACACACACACACACACACACACACACACACACCCTTTTAAGACGTATATAAAAGAAGAAGTAACTCATGTCCTGAGATGAGTAGAGGTTGGATGGTAAGAGGACCCCGTGGGGCTGGGGGTCCAGTACTGACCTAGTGTGATGGGGCCCCTGGGGGCCCAGTACTGACCTAGTGTGATGGGGCCCCTGGGGGTCCAGTACTGACCTAGTGTGATGGGGGGGCCCCTGGGGGCCCAGTACTGACCTAGTGTGATGGGGCCCCTGGGGGTCCAGTACTGACCTAGTGTGATGGGGGGGCCCCTGGGGGCCCAGCACTGACCTAGTGTGATGGGGGGGCCCCTGGGGGCCCAGCACTGACCTAGTGTGATGGGGGGGCCCCTGGGGGCCCAGTACTGACCTAGTGTGATGGGGGGGCCCCTGGGGGTCCAGTACTGACCTAGTGTGATGGGGGGGGCCCCTGGGGGCCCAGTACTGACCTAGTGTGATGGGGCCCCTGGGGGCCCAGTACTGACCTAGTGTGATGGGGGGGCCCCTGGGGGCCCAGTACTGACCTAGTGTGATGGGGCCCCTGGGGGCCCAGTACTGACCTAGTGTGATGGGGGGGCCCCTGGGGGCCCAGCACTGACCTAGTGTGATGGACTTGAGGTAGATGGGGTGCAGGAAGTGGCTGAGCAGCGCCCCCTGCAGCCCCACCACGTTCCAGCGCAGGATCTTGTCGCTGCAGCTCATGGTGCGGAGCCGCTCGCCGTGCTGGATGCCGTCCCAGGTCGGCACGATGGCGCTGGACTCCACCGGGATGGTGCCCTCGCCTGACACACACACACACACACACACACACACACACACACACACACACACACACACACACACACACACACACACACACACACACACACACACACACACACACACACACACACACACACACACACACACACCATCAGGGGGACGATACGCTGCCACTCATGGTCAGGTCCCGCGCGAGAGTGTGTGTGTGTGTGTGTGTGTATGTGTGTGTGTGTGTGTGTGTGCGTACCATTCTCCACTTTGGTCCTCAGCTTGCCCTGCTTGGAGTTCTCAAACAGAGGCTGGTGTCCCTCCACCTCGTCGCCCGTCTCACTGCACGACTTATCGAACAGGGCCCCGTCACCACAGGGGGCCGTGCTGGGGGGGGGGGGAAGAGAGAGAGAGAGAGAGAGAGAGAGAGAGAGAGAGAGAGAGAGAGAGAGGAGAGAGAGAGAGAGAGAGAGGAGAGAGAGAGAGAGAGAGAGAGAGAGAGAGAGAGAGAGAGAGAACAAGACAGGGGAGACAGAGAGAATTTGATATGGATTTGAATCAGAGAGGCACACAGGTAGTCGGAGTGAGAGCGAGATGAGAAGGAGGACGGCGGCCGGCCTCACCTGATGTACAGGTGGAAGGTGATGTCAGACTTGACCCTCAGCCGGTTCTCCTCGGCCGCCTCGAAGATGCTCCCGTCGTGGCCCTGGTGGTACTGGAGCAGCTCGCTGTACAGGAAGCTGGGGCAGCAGCCGGGAGAAGGGCCGTTAAGACGGGTTAACGTCCCACACACTGCCTCTGACAGCCGGACGCTTTTAGAACAGTGTGGGGGGGGAGGGGGGGGGGGCTGATAGATGAGCTCAAAGAATGAGCTAAAAAGAGGCTATTTATACCGAAGAAATCCCCTTCTGGAAATGATTTCGGCGTGGCAGTCATTAACCGTGTCCCCTTTAAGGCTCAGCTCCTCCCCTTTAACACACCGATTCCCTGATGGAAAGAGGAGAAAGAAACACACGCACACACGTGCACACACGTACACACACGTACACACACACACACACACAAGAGACGACCAAAGTCAAGGGTAAACCCACAGGCTGTCCTCATACAGGAGGTGACCCAGCTCTGTTCCCGGCGCTCACACCACCGCCGTATCCGTGTCCCGGCGGCGGGCGCCACGCCCCGCGCCGCGCGGCGTGTTCACGTGGGCTTTTTTAACAACGACCTCCTTCCCCGCGGTCACCTTCTCCTCCCCTTGCTCTAAAGTAAAGGCGGTGTTATACCGGTGCCCAGGCTGACGACCGTGCCCAGACCCTCGCCGCGCCGCATCACGATGGTGGCCAGGATCTTGCGGCCCAGGAGGCTGTGCTGGATGCGCGTGGTGAGGGCGTTGAACCGCTGGTGGCTCAGCATGGCGATCTGGTCGTGCAGGGTGCTGCCGCTGACGGGGAGCTGGACGGACGGACAGACAGACAGACAGACGGACAGACAGACGTACAGACAGACAGACAGACGTACAGACGTACAGACAGACAGACAGACGGACGTACAGACGTACAGACAGACAGAGAGATGGACAGACAGACAGACAGACAGACAGACGGACGGACGGACAAACGGACGGACAGACAAACGGACGGACAGACGGACAGACAGACAGACGGACAGACGCAAGGGGAGGGGGGAAACGGTGGAAATGAGAGAAAAATAAACAAAAAGAAAGCACAGCGATTAGCACGCTTGTAAAGTAGGAGGTGTGCCACTGCACACATCAGGGCCATGTCCTGACTGACTGACTGGCTGACTGGCTGACGGTTCCCCAGGAGGGGGCGGTGGGCGTACCTCTGCGGGGATGAGCTCCCCTGTGCGCGCCGCTCTCTCCGCCTCGCCGATCAGGACCCTCAGGGCCGCGTCCGCCGCCTCCTGCTTGCCCTGCTTCTTATTGGACGCGCAGACCGGGGGGAACCAGCGGCCGCCCAGCTTGGCCTGGTAGGTGAACCTGAGGGGGGGGGGGGGGGACAGCCGTCAGCTCCCTCACCTCGCGTCACTCACGTGGGCGTCGGCCGTGAGCAACTCCCCCACACGCTGCACGTCATGGGGGGTGCCGGGTGTATGGGGGGGACGGTGGGGACGGGGGGTATGGGGGGGGGGGCGGGGGGTATGGGGGGTGCCGGGGGTCCCTACTTGGGCTCGTGGGGCGGTCCGGTCTGGCCCACCAGGCGGATCTCGGCAGCGAAGCCGCGGGCGCGGGCGTACTCCAGCAGCCCGGACACGGCGTTGTTGTTGAGGTGGTTGATGAGGTCGCCCACCCCGGCCTCGTGGGCGGCCCGCAGCTCGTCCGCCGTCAGGGGGGGCAGCGAGGGGCAGGTCGACCCGCCCTCCTCGCTGTCCCCGGAGCCCAGGGGCAGCTGGGGCTGAGCACAGAGGGAGGGGCCGTCAGACGCTGGCGGAGGCCAGGTGGTAGCATCCATACGCAACACACTCAACACGCTCAACACACTCAACACACTCAACACACTCAACACACTCAACACACTCAACACGGTCAACACGGTCAACACGCTGTCATTACACCAAACAGAGGGGCATTCACAAACTGGTGGAGTGGACCAGGCCCTAGTGACACCAGGGCAGTGCTTAGAGGAGGGGTTAGGGTTAGGGTCAGTGCTTAGGGGAGGGGTTAGGGTTAGGGTCAGTGCTTAGGGGAGGGGTTAGGGTTAGGGTCAGTGCTTAGAGGAGGGGTTAGGGTTAGGGTCAGTGCTTAGGGGAGGGGTTAGGGTTAGGGTTAGGGTCAGTGCTTAGAGGAGGGGTTAGGGTCAGTGCTTAGAGGAGGGGTTAGGGTTAGGGTCAGTGCTTAGGGGAGGGGTTAGGGTTAGGGTTAGGGTCAGTGCTTAGAGGAGGGGTTAGGGTCAGTGCTTAGGGGAGGGGTTAGGGTTAGGGGCAGTGCTTAGAGGAGGTGCTAGGGTCAGGGTCAGTGCTTAGAGGAGGTGCTAGGGTTAGGGTCAGTGCTTAGAGGAGGTGTTAGGGTCAGGGTCAGTGCTTAGAGGAGGTGCTAGGGTCAGGGTCAGTGCTTAGAGGAGGGGTTAGGGTCAGTGCTTAGAGGAGGTGCTAGGGTTAGGGTTAGGGTCAGTGCTTAGAGGAGGGGTTAGGGTCAGTGCTTAGAGGAGGGGTTAGGGTTAGGGTCAGTGCTTAGAGGAGGTGTTAGGGTCAGGGTCAGTGCTCAGAGGAGGTGCTGCTGACCTTGTTGAGCTGCAGCCTGCCGTCGGCCATCAGCTCCTTCACCGCCTCCTCGGCGGCCAGCTGCCGCGCCGCCTTCTTGCTGGGGGCGGCGGCCTCGGCGCACAGCCCCTCCCCCACCTTCACCCGGTACATGAACCTGAGCGCCGGGACACACACGGGCTTAGCAGAGCACGGCTAGGAACAGCTGAGAGTGGGGGGGGGGGGGTCACATGTTAACCAATGACCTCACGAGTGACTCAGTGCCTCTGATGGAATCAGCTGGGGGAGATAACCTGGGGCTCTGGAGATTGCCTTGGGGGATGGGAAAAAAAAAAAAGCTGGAGAAAATCAAAAGGCAGACACCAGAACTACTCAGGCCTTTGTCAGCAGACGACACATGACCAAGGATCATGGGAGCACATAAAAGACTGGTGCAGCTGGAAGTGCACAAATAAACAGGCAGGACGTGGTGGGGACGGGTGATTTGTCCTCAGCAATGCTTTTCTTATTATGTGACTAATTCATTTAGCCAATTCATTTAGTATTGGAGGTTTGAGCAGGTCAGTCCTACAAATGACAAACCTCAAATTAATAGTAATTAGGCTCTGTGCGTTCATATGGGCGCCTCTTACTGATCCCATCACACGTTTCAAATACGCTGAGGGACACATGTTCAAATCTCAGACAGCGATGCTGAGGACCCAGGACTGGACCCCGGTCCAGAGGACACAGGGACTAGACCCCGGTCCAGGACTAGACCCCGGTCCAGGACTAGACCCGGTCCAGAGGACCCAGGACTAGACCCCGGTCCAGAGGACTAGACCCGGGCCAGAGGACCCAGGTCCAGGACTGGACCCGGTCCAGAGGACCCAGGTCCAGGACTAGACCCGGTCCAGAGGACCCAGGTCCAGGACTAGACCCGGTCCAGAGGGCGGTGAGTGGTACCGGGGGTCGTGCGGCGGGCCCTCCTGGCCGGTGTTGATGAACTCGATGGAGCTGCCGGTGCGCTGGCTGAACTCCATCAGCACCGACACCGGGTTCTTCCCGCCCGGGAGAGAGCGGGACAGGGGCTGGCGAGGGCCCTCTACCAGCCCCGTCCCTTCCACGCCCACCGTCCCAAACGCCTCGTCCATGCCCCCGACCGGCGCCTGCCAAACAGGGAGGAGAACGTGGGCAGCGTCAGTGTCACCAAGGAGCCTATTTGAAGTGTTGGCCTTGCCGGAACGGGACGGGGGTTCCTCACGGTGGTGTCGGGGACGGGGTCCATGACCTGGTCCAGGGCCGCCGGCGTGCGGTCCTCCCCGGCGCCCGGCCCGCCCTGCCCCTCCTTGATCAGGCTCCGCAGGGTGGCGGCCGCCGCGTCCTTCTTGGCCACCTTCTTGCTGGACGCCTCGGCGACGGGGAACGACCGTCCGTCAAGGATCACCTGCATACGGAACCTAGGGGCGGGCGGAGGGAGTAGAACCCACAACCCTTCAGTGTTTCCCATCCTACACACACACACACATCCCTGAAGCTCAACAATGAAGCAACACCCAAATAAGACTTCAATGGGTTCAATTCTGTATGAGTCACAGCATAGCATGTGTAAACAATGCCCTGAACACACTCAGGCCCCGTCCACACGGACAAAAAACTATCTTTTCCCCTCCATTTCCTTTAATGCGTTTCAGGAATATCTCTGTAAAGACGGACTCATTGCGAAAACGCATCGAGCTGTAGAAACGCTGTAGTACATATTCAAGGTCACTGTGTGGCGCTGGTTCTCCACAAAATAAAATGAGGCATCAAGCCTTTGCGCTTCAAGACTGTATACAAACATACAGTCGAGGAGGAGAAAGCAGTTGTTCAACCTTTTAGCAGAAATACTTTTTAATGTACAGTTAGTAATTAAATTTACCAAGGGGCTGTATTTAAAGCTACAAAAATAATACAAATAAAATAAAATAAAATAAAATGCAACGCAACGCATTTCAGGCGTCCACACGAATCCTAACACGAAAACGCATAGGTCCGTTTTTATGTTAGCCACCCTGGGACCTGGTTTCAGAAAAGTGTGTTTCCATGTGGACGGGGCCTCAGTCACACCAACACAACAATGGATCACCACAAACGCAAGACAACGCCACTCACCTGGGGTCGTGCGAGGGACCTGATTGGTCGAGGAGCACAAACTCACAGGACTGGCCGAGGTACTGGGCGTACTCCATGAGGCCGCTCACCGGGTTCTTGAGCCGCACCTCCTGCAGCTTGGCCCACTGGTTCTGGGGTGGCGGGGCAGCCAGCGACACCGCCACCGTCCCCACGTCATCTCCGGTGCGCTTATGGGCGTCGGTCTGCCTCCGGATAGCGTTGAGGAACTCGGGGATCTCGTCGGTGGCCCACTGCTCCCCGTTGGCCTCGTCATCCCGAGGGTGGAAGGGTGTGGCCGCCGAGGGAGCAGGGGGCCTCTCTTGCTCCGGCTTCACACCGACCGCTTGGGGCTGACCCATGGACTGGTCCTCAGCCGGGGGGAAACCAGCACTGCTGATGGCAAGCTTCCCGGCCTCCTCCTTCATGCCCTGGAGAGGCTGCCAGCTCTCCTGGAACGGCGTTGGCTCCGGGCCTTGTGCAGGGGGAGGGAGTAACGTGGCCACACCGGCTCCCTTGCCCGCTGCGTCGCCCACCTCCATGAGCTGGTCGGCCGGGGGGGCGCACTGCGAGGCCTTGAGGCTCCTCTCCATCTTCTCGCGGCGGCGGTTGGACAGCTCCCAGGTGGGGTTCTTGCCATCGCTGTTCTTCTTGAGCTCGCCCTGCTTCTCCATGTTGTGCAGGGTGGAGTTGATCTGCTGGGCGTTTTTGAGGCCAACATTCTTGGCGATGACGATAGCCGACGCATCGGGGTTCTGAAGGAGGTAACGGAAGATCTGCTCCTTTTGGTTGGCCATGGCTGGAGGATACACGTCCTGGAGAGAGGCGCTGGCAGTGGGAGTGCTGGTATGGTCAGAGTCAGAGGACTCAAGGGAGGAGCAGCAGGAAGAAGTGGACTCTGCGTCGGAGCAGTCTTCTCTGACAGAACGGCGTTCTTCTGGTTCTTCAAGGGCTTCTACGGTCTCTACATTTTGCTCAAGTTTAATTGTTGGTTGAGGAGAATGTTCTGAATAGTTCCACTGCGGGGCGAGACGGCCTCCCGGCTTGTCGTTTACAAGGAAATGCACTCCAAGTGGTCTGCAGAGCGACCACAGTGGAGGGGTGGTTCCTTTTTTGAAGGCTTTTCCTGACCCCTCCAGAGAGTACAGAGCAGAGTTGACTACCTTCTTGGGCAGCTTAAGCCTTTTGGCCAGGGGTCTGGCGGCGATGCTCTCGCTGGGACTCAGTGCAGCCAAGGAGCTAAGGAGCAACTCCTGGATGTCTGACGAAACTTTACTACAGCTACTAATGATTGCGCTGCCCGACAGGGATGTGCTATCAAAACTACGCACACTTGTATTCGACCGGTCTTTGTGAAGGGATAGATCCTGGAAACCTTCAGCCAGAGAGTCTGCTTGGGAGCCCCAGTGTCTGTTTGAGTGCTGGCTGTAGGCAGCAGTGTGGGTCTGGTTGTGGTTCCAGTATTGAGAAGCTGAGGGCGTTCTGGGGGCACTGTCAACAGAGTTAGCAAACCCCTGGTTCCAGTTGTTGCAACGGTTGTTGCCCCTCCCTCGAGGACTGCTGCGGGGGTATCGACCGTGCACTGGCTGGTGGGAGGAGAAAGGCGCCCTGTTGTTAGGTGTCCAGCCTTGTTGCCGGGGACTGCCTCTGAATTGTGGTGCCTCGGAGCTTTGTCCCCTTAGGAATTTTGCCTGAAGGTACAGAAAGCTGTCGGGTTCTGGTCCGGACCTCAGGTTCTGATTAAATGATGCATTAGGGTCCCCTACTTTCACAGAGGAGACTTGATTGTTGTAGGGCGCGGGTGGGGTCAAAGAAAAATGAGAATGTTCCGGGGATCGGAAGGGTCCTACAGGGTAACCGGAGCAGGAGAAGTCATTTGGACGTGGGACCTGCAAAGGAGGCGGGGCCCTTGGGTGAAGGGTGGCTGGATCAGCCCAGGAGGAGTATGGCTTGGCCTTGAGGTGGGCCGGCAGAGGTCTAGTGTATTGTTCTTTGGAAGGCCCTCCTCTACCTCTGCTCATATCGCAGGGGTGGAGTGAATAGGGGGGCCCTCTGGGATAACTATTCAGCTTCTGAGCGCCTGTAAATTCAGTAGTGCAGCCACGTCTCTAGTGTATTGGCAGGCCAGGTGACGATTGCAACCTTTGACAGCACCTGAAAAGCAATGAAAACAGAAAGAGGGGTGGCATGATGCATGAACCAGGATTACAGACACAATAACAGGGGGAACCAGCAGTTAAACCAGTAAAATGTGATGGTTTTAATGCAGCAGTCCCTTACTATTCCGACTCAATCAACCCATTAATAATATTTTAAATAATCACTCTGTTGATTGATTTTAATAATAATTTATAATAATTTTAAATCATTTTAATTTATCTTTGATATCAAGCCATTTAAATTTCTTGGCCATTTATGATTATTTTGTGCCTTCCTAAAAGATGGTGTGCATCCTCCAGTTATCATTAACATCCTAAACTCTTTGCACGGCTGTTTTATACAAGTCAACATTCCAACATCCAAATGCCATCATCATCATCCTCATGACCACTTTAGTTTCAGGGGCATTTTACTTTCACTTTTTTTATTTTTCCCCCCTAGAGCTCAGTTTCCAGGTCTGATAGTAACCGTATACAGTGATGAGAAGCATGACTGTGGAGAGCTCCGTCAGGGGGCGGTCATTCAGTCAATAGGTCATCCACCAGCCACCATCCACCACCACCCTGTCAAACTGTCCTCAAGCAGGTCACTGACTGGCTGGGGGGCAATGTTACCTGATCCAACGCTCCCTACCGAGTAAACAAACAAAACAAACCTTGATAACCTTTGTGCATAAAGTGTATGAATATAAATGCAGGGGCACAGGCCATGTTATCTTGAGAACATGACCAATATCTCAAGAAGTGTCCATGAAGTTACGAGGTCCCCAAAAGGCTGACATAAGCCCTCTACCACGATGAAATATAATCCCAGGGTAAAAGGCTGCCAATAAATTATTCATTCCTCGACTATTCAGTTTTATTTCTGGCCTAATAATCGCTGGATCTGGATCCATAACAGGGAAAGGAGAGAACCCGATGCAGAGAAGGTGGACAGTGACAAGGATACCATGAAGGACACCATCAGTCACAACAGACATACGCCAGTATGGAGGACAATCCGAGGAAAATAGGACCGTTACAAGCATGCTCACCTCCCATAGACTTTACAATCACAAGGCTCCGAACAGCACATGATTCTAACTAAGGGAGTCGGCCCACCGTGAAGCAAACACTACATTGATTATCCGAGAGTGTCACGTTTTAAAACAAGAGTGTAGTACAAGATCCAGTTCTTAACACTCAATCATGTCCGTATTACTGTTGCTGACAACAACAGGAGATACTGTGTCCTGTTGCACATCTTCTATTCCAGTCAGTAGGGTCCTGTCTGTCACACGAGGACTGACACACACGAGTATAGAAAACACCTCAATGTGGTTCTCTGGACTGGACCCATGCATCAGGATGGCCATAATGCATGATAGAAATAGTTATCAGCCAGATACCAAGCGTGTGTTTTTGTTATTCCTCTTCATTGGGACTATTTCAGAATCTGGACATAGGCCAACAATGGACTCCAAAGAGAGAGTAGATTGATAAATAGTGGATATATTTCACTGTTAGTCTTAAGTCGGAGTAATGCATGCTTTCTCTCACCTAATCCTTGAGGCATTGAAACGATGGGAGGGTTATTACGTCGGTTTTCACTGAAGATGTGCACCAAATGACGAGAAACAATTCCCAAATACTCAAGCAGGCGGTTATGATGTAATTACTCCGAGTGGTCCGAAGTGAGTATAGCAAGCAGTCTATTCATTCCTTTCTTTCGCAAGTGGTAAACGTGGTCCGAAGTTTTCTATATACACTGCCCAGATCTAAACTTTATATATGCTGCAGTATTGCTGCCAGTGACCATAAATTGCCTCAGCCGTCCCAGTAGGGATCACCTATCAAACCGAGAAGGAAAACAATCCCTTAACAACACACTAAGTTTCGTTTTCGCTTCCTCGTCGGAAGAGGCTGGACGTAGTCATGCGATCCGCTGCACGCCGGAGAGGGATGGCTGACGGAGGGGGCTGAGACCCAGCGTGGCTATTGGATGCTTCTGTGTAGCTTTCTTTATTTGTACACTACTATAAAGGACATCATATCACATGAGTGAGCAAGAGGAAATGTATTCATTAACACAAGCAAATGTTTGTAAAAACAAAACCAGATGATTGTAATATAGTTGAACTTATTTTGCATTTGCAATATTTCACTTTTTTTTTTTTTTACATCGTATTACAAACTGCCCACTGATCACGCCTGCAGGGAAACTCACTGTCTGCATTTGAGAGATGTTAGTCATTGAACAATTGGCAAACAGTTGAAAACAAGTCAACACAGACGTCGGTATCTTATTTGTCTCTACTCTACACATATGTCAATATATGTACGCGATAATGTTAAGCTGGTCAACAACCCCTGTGGTCTGCCATGTAACCACCGCAACAAGAGACCATCAGCGGGCTTCATCTGGAGAAGTACCCGCGCAACAAGCACCCATCAGCGGGCTTCATCTGGAGAAGTACCCGCGCAACAAGCACCCATCAGCGGGCTTCATCTGGAGAGGTACCCGCGCAACAAGCACCCATCAGCGGGCTTTATTTGGAGAAGTACCCGGGCAACTGGCAGCGATGGGCCGCAGTTAGAGCGTCGATGAGGCCAGCCTACATGTCCCCAGCATCACACCGCATTGGCACTGCACCATTTCCCAGTGCTTCCTGCATTAAGGACGTTTTTATTGGCTGTTTTTTGCTAAATTGCAATAGATATTGTACACCCCCTATCGTAACAGAAGATGACGGTCCCAATCAATGTAATTCAAATTACCTTCAATCCCAGTGCTTTGTTCCCAATTGCTGATGGAAAATGTGCAATGTTTGTAAAGCAGTGTGTGACCACAATCAAATGGGAGCCTAGCGGTGGCTAAGACGGTGACGCCTGTCCTCCGCGACGAGGGGGCGGAGGAAGGCGGCGGCGCTCGAAGATGACGCGCAGCGAAACGCGTTTGGTTTAATGTGTGGGGCGCCTTTTGTGTTCCAGATCCACGCCAATATCCCGAAAAGCCACGCCCGCCTCTATTTCTGATTGGTCCGTTATACGCGCCTTTACTGGCTTTAGCTGCTATGGTTAAGGTTAGGATTAGGGGTTAGGTTAGGATTTGGTTAGGGTTTGGTTAGGGTTAGGTTAGGTGTTAGGGTTAGGGATAGGTTCGGGCAGGGGTGTCAAACGTACGGCCCGCGGGCCTATTCCGGCCCGGAGTGTAATTTAATCCGGCCCGCCAGATAATATCTAATGTCTATCAGAACTGGCCCGCCGGCATATCGCATTTCAGCGTTAACGCGTTGACGCGTGTCTCAGCGCGGTAACCCTGGCGCGTCAACTCCGGCAGCCCGTAATCCCGTACCTCCCCCCCGGTCAACAATTCTGACTGCGGACTCTGTTATAATGTAATTTCCCCAATTAATGTAATGCAATTGGCCCGCCGGCATATCGCATTTCAGCGTTAACGCGTGTCTCGGCGCGGTAACCCTGGCGCGTCAACTCCGGCAGCCCGTACTAGCACGTATTAGCACTTTACTTACACAGAACGTCCACCAGGCGGACTCTAACCCCTCAAATTAATATGTATGATGTATTTCTTATTGAGAATCACGATACCAATCCTAGACATACGTATATCTTACTAAAAAAGACATAATACCTATTTACATCCAGGAGTAAAAAATGTAATGACAAAAACGTCCACCAGGTGTCTCAAGTGAGTCGAATTATAAGAATGATGTCTTTCTTAATAAGAATCACGATGCCAACCCTAGACATACGTATATCTTCATAAAGAAGACGTAATCCTTAGTTAGATCCTGGAGTAAGAAATATGTATATCTTAATAAAGAAGACGTAATTCTTAATAAAGAAGACGTTATTCTTACAAAGAACTAATACCGACTCTTGCGGGAGACGGCCGCCCTTGCGGTAGACGGCCGTTAGGGCGAATTATAAGAATAACGTAATAATGATGTCATTCTTATTAAGAATCATGATACCAACCCTAGACATACGTATATCTTAATAAAGAAGATGTAATTCTTACGAAGAACTAATACCTAGCGCGCTGCCGACTCTTGCGGGAGACGGCTGCCCTTGCGGGAGACGATAGCTGCTGGACAGGAGTTGGAGTGAAGGTGAACAGTGAAGGTGAACAGGTTTATTTGGTATAACCAGGAGTGAGGCGCATCAGGCTGGAGGTGGAGATCCAAATAACTAGGCACAATCCTAGACATACGTATATCTTAATAAAGAAGACATAATTCTTATTTGTATTTGTGCTATTTGCACTTTTTAATTGTGAATAAACTCATACATCAGCCATGGTCTTGATATGTTGTGATGTTTTTCCCTTAAGAGTAAAAATAAAAAATAAAATAAGAATCATGTATTTGTTTGGATTTTCAATATGGTTATCCTTGACTCTCCCTAGTGGTAAGAATACAGAATGCAAGTAATCCTTGGCATTTAATAAGAAATCCGTTCCGCAAAAGACTCCTCCTAGCGGTAGACTCCGAGAATGCAGGTAGTCCTGGGCTCAGAATAAGAAATATGATTCTAATAAAAATGATGTTATTCTTAATAAGAATTGCCTCATTTTCGCGGGTGTTCCCGGGTAAACCCGTATTAGGGTTAGGGTTAGGGTTAGGGTTAGGTTTTTGGTTAGGGTTAGGGTTTATTGTACAGACTCATCTTTATGTCAAATTGAAGATAATGGTCCATAGATGATATTGGCTAGAGGATTTTTTTGTAAGTCTAAAAACCTGGGATCTTAGGCAATTTACTGTTTTTAACTAAATTCTAAATGGCGGCAAATTTGGAAACCGGAAGTCATAGGTTCTTGAGGCACATTTGTTCAGCATGAGGATATGCATGTGTGAACAAAGTTTCATGAGTGTAGGTCAAATCAGTTACGAGATATGCTTGTGCAAAGTTTGCATTTTTGGGCAGTTGGTATAGCGCCACCTTTGGGCCAATCAGTGTAATATTTGCTGTCTGTTAATCTTGGGTCAACCTCTATTTGTTCACCATGAGAATATGCATGTGAGGTCAAAGTTTCATGACTGTAAGTTAAAGCATTTACGAGATATACTTCAAAATTAAAATTTTCAAATTTTGCATTTTTGGGACTGTTGCTATAGCGCCACCTTTAGGCCAATCAGTGTGATATTTGCTCTTTGTTAATCTTGACTCAGTAGTAAGTTTCATAAAAAGCATGCAAGCGGTTTAGGCTGTGTAATGCAAACGCGGCGGAATAATAATAAAACTAACAATTACAATAGGTTCCCTCACACTTTGTGCTTGGCACCTAATAAGGAGGGCTGCCCCCAGCCGCGTCCACCCAGGCACCACAACGACAGCAGCAGTGTTCAACCGGCCCAGACTGGCAATCCTCCTCTGAAGACGGCTCCGGGCTGGGTCGGGGGGAAGAGGTCCACCTCAGCCCGTTCTGCCTCGTCCAGAGCCGCACCGATTGTCTGGGGCCTGGTGAGGAGGACACGCTGCCGCAGACACTCTGGCGCAAGTCCCTGCAAGAACACGTTGGAGGGCTAGATCTTCCCTGACAGCAGCAGGGAACTGGGGGTACCCACGCTGGGCTTGAAACTGGACATCAGCTGCGTAGGGCCCCAGGCGCTCTCCTTCCTGGCGGTCGGCAGCGGGCCAGTTGCTCCCGGCTCCGGTTCGCCGAACACCCGCTGGCCAAATCGCCTCTCCAGCTCCCTGGTCAGGGCCTGGAGGTCCCGCTGGTCCTCTGGGGACAGGTCCAGGAGTTGCCTGCTCCGCCGTCCTCTCCGACGCCAGGGCGAGGCGGACGACCACCTCTCCGGCCCCCCAGCCGTTGTGCCACTCTACTAGCCTGAACTGGGCCAGGTATGTTGGCCCCCCCAGCTGCGTTGCCCTGGAGAACGCCACCAGGGGGCGGTGGGCAGCTGCCAGTTCTCCGTCCATGGCCACTGGGGGGCGCTGCGCTCCCATAACGCAGGGTGCGTCGGCATGGGCTCGACGTCAATCCCAATCCTATCTCTGCATGCGCAGTAGTGGTGGATTTCATGATTCGTTTGAATGAATCAGTTCGCGTCGGTCAGTTCGCCAAGAAGAGTCGTTCATTCGTTTGTTTGTTTGTTCGCATTTCCGGTAGCGGTGAATCATGATTCTCAGTCACTGAGTCGGTCAGACTCGGCTCCTCCCTCGTTCTCATTCTCAAACGAATCACGATCGTGCAATGGTGCAAACAGTCATCAATCAACACAACATTAACTAAGTTCTAGTTAATGTTGAGGAGTTTAGCTGAGGAGTGCTTCATGTTCGGAATCGGGATGTTGTTGCCCGGCTGACTCCCGTGACTTCTCAGTCCTCGAGTCCACCGCTAAACACAGTCAGTGAATGAACGGAGACTCGTGAGTCAGCATGGCTCAGAGACTAGTGGGTGGAGCTGGGAGTCGAGTCTCGGCGAACAAACGAGAGCGGCGAATCAGGTCGGTTTGTTAGTTTTAAAGAGTCGTTCGTTCAAACTGATTCGTTCGCGAACGAGCCACCACTAGTGCGCAGGCCAATCCCACTTCTGACACCAATGTGGCGAGCAGCACGGGAAGGACGAGACAGGAGCCCAGGTTAAAGCAATTATGCCGTTCTGCTCTCCATACACCGCCCGACAACGGAACCGCCTTTATTCAACACACCACTGACACACAAAAACACACTGGCTCAACAGATCGCCATGACCATCACACTGACGGTGTCAGACTACATAACTAACTAACACTAAAGTAACACTAACACACACACACACACAAACACCACACAATGTCTCTGCTGCAAAGGACCTAGGAGGGCGCCAGAGGTCCAACTTGCGATTGTCCCAAACCGCGATTGTCCCAGGATCCCTTGCGGCACCTTGAACACGACGACCACGCCCACGGTCGCCACAATATCTTTAAGGGCGCAGCCATTTTTGTTTTTCTTTGCCTCAGCTCGGTCTACTCTCAGAATTCCGAGGGGGCGCGACCAGAAGGGGGCGTGCCTCCGTGAAATGCCGCAAGAAAGCTGGGAGATTTCCCCACTTGCAACTCGGAAGGCTGGTGTCCGAGGCATCTGGAACACATTTCTTTTGAAAACCCTGGGGAATGTCGTAGGATATGTTGCAAAACATTGATTGTCATTGATTGAGAACTATATCTAATGTAAATGATGGTTGATGTTAAAATCGGGGGAAAGAAATCTGTGTTTTGATCGCGTTCCATTTCGTAAGGCACCTTTTGTAAATTCTCGATGACCAAGTAAAGTCACATTTTCAATATACCGCCTGCTCATATGGAATGAGAGGTGCACTGCGCTGTGGTGACCAGCAGGGGGTGGCAGCGTGCAGTCAATCCTCCGAGGTCAAACGAGACCATGGCAGCAATTTATTCATCAAATAAAAAAATAAAAAATAAAAAATAAAATATATATATATATATATATTTATCACAAACAGAGAACACGTGAAGAACTTGGAATGATTTGTGAGGTTTTATACATAATTATACCGGTGCACTAATTACTCAAAGGCTTATTATTCTTCAGCATCCTACATATGTTTAATCAAACGGGCAATTTGTTTGCTTGATTGAGGTTCTTAATTAAATGCATCCTAAGATTAAAAGAAGAAAAGTCTTTGGAGATTAACTGCTCGACAAAACGTGTTAAAAACAAATCTACGTATGAGTGAGGAAAAAGAAAATGGATCATTTTCATGCAGATATTTTGTTGTTGTTCAAAAATGGAACTTTCCTCTGGGTTCCTCCCCGTCTCGTTTACGCCTCCTCTTTCCTTACCGCCTCCTCTTTCCTTACCGCCTCCTCTTTCCTTACCGCCTCCTCTCCATCACTGATACCTCCTCTGTTTTCTTTTTGTTTTTTCCCCTCCCTCTCCCTCCCTCTCCCTCCCTCCCTCTCCCTCCCTATCTCTTCCCCTTTCATCCATTGCTGTAGGGGAGTCCAGTATGAGGCAGGCTCCGGATCTCTGGCTCCTAACACTTGCGGCTCTGCTCCAGGGTGAGTGACTATTGTTTACGCCTCCAGTGACAACGTGCTCGTCCTAAGGGACAATGTGCTTCAAGTGCTTCTAAATGTGTTTGTGGTGCATGGACATTAATGACTTGTGCACTGTGTTTCAGTTTGCATAATGTAAGTCCAAATAATGTGGCAAACTACGCATGATGGATAGAAAGATGTACAGATAATAGATACAACATTTACTGTATTAACATACTGTACACACTGTATCATGACAGTAAACATAGAATGTGTCATTCACTGACCATCGCTGCAATCTGCTTTTGTGTATGGTGGGGGGCTGTATTGAAATGGTGTGGTCATTCGTACAGTAATATCATATTCACAGGGTTAGATGACACAGAGCAATACATACAGTCTACCACGTCAATGGTGGAAGGAAGGCAGTGGAGGGACCTACTGTGGCTGTTATACTGAGTGTGGGTCATTGCTTAGCCTCACATATTCCTGCATACAATGACTGTGAGCTGTTAGGGGCTACAGAAACAGCGTGTTGGCGATCCATCCACGGTGTAGTGATGAGGAATCCCTCTGCTGGCCATGGTGACCACTGACCAGCACTAGTAGCATGTTAACCCATGGTGACCACTGACCAGCACTAGTAGCATGTTAACCCATGGTGACCACTGACCAGCACTAGTAGCATGTTAACCCATGGTGACCACTGACCAGCACTAGTAGCATGTTAACCCATGGTGACCACTGACCAGCACTAGTAGCATGTTAACCCATGGTGACCACTGACCAGCACTAGTAGCATGTTAACCCATGGTGACCACTGACCAGCACTAGCAGCATGTTAACCCATGGAGACCAGCAGCATGTTAACCCATGGTAACCAGCATTATGTTGGGCTGCTGGTCTCTGCTCTTCCTTAATACATGTTGAGCCTTCATTAAAGAGCGTTTTAGTTGTTATCATACCATGAACATTGTGGATTGCATTGTGTAGATCCTCAGTGGATCACCTCACGGTTGTGTGGTTCTGACGGCCTCTGTGGCGTCTGGTGCCTGCAGGTTCTCTCTGCAGGGGAGGGATTGGCGGGGAGGGGGGGGGCAGCGTTCATGTGTGGCCACTGTAGAATAATCTCTCTCTCTCTCTCTCTCTCTCTCTCTCTCTCTCTCCCCCTCTCTCTCTCTCTCCCCCCCCCCCTCTTTCTCTCTCTCTCTCTTCCCCCCCTCTCTCTCTCTCTCCCCCCCCCTCTCTCTCTCTCTCTCTCTCTCTCTCTCTCTCTCCCTCTCCCCCCCCTCTCTCCCCCCCCTCTCTCTCTCTCTCTCTCTCTCTCTCTCTCTCTCTCTCTCTCTCTCTCCCCCCCCCTCTCTCTCTCTCTCCCCCTCTCTCTCTCTCTCTCTCCCCCCCCCCCCCCCCCCCTCTCTCTCTCTCCCTCTATCACCGACAGTGTCTAAGCAGGGTCCTCACCAGAGGAATCTGTTGAGGGAGCTTCTGAGGGACTATAACCCCATGGAGCGGCCGGTGGCTAACGACTCCAGCGTGCTCATCGTCAAGTTCTCCTTCATCCTGATGCAGGTCATGGACGTGGTACGGGTGAAGGCACCACCTCCATGCAGCACATCAGAGAACCATGAGGGCTAGAGAGCCCAGTGGCTAGTCAGGGTGTTCCAACTCCTGGTTTGAATCCTCTCTGCATACGCAGCGTTCCTGAAGGAATGCCTGCTCATCCATGACATGTAGATCAAAATGACTAAAGATCTTGAAACAGAAAAATCCTTAATTGTAGCTCTAATAGTGATACTAGTGAACAGTGTTCCTACACATACACACAACTGCATGTCCTCGTACAAAGTGATTTATGAAGTCTGTCACATGTTTTTAGGATGAGAAGAACCAGATTTTGACCACAAATGCCTGGCTGCAAATGGTGAGTATGTAGTCAGAGTGTAAGTGTGGAGAGGTGGTCACGGTGGGTCTTGGGTGTCTTTGATCTGACCCCGTTATTGGGATTGGGATACACAGCAGTGGTCGACCACTACCTCCAGTGGAACCAGTCTGACTATCCTGGGGTCAAGAACCTCCGCTTTTCTTCTGACCAGGTCTGGACCCCCGACATCCTCATGTACAACAGGTACACACACACACGCACACGCACGCACACACACACCCTGACACATACACACACACACACACACTCACACATGCACGCACGCACACACACACGCACACACACACACACACACACACACACACACACACACACACACACACACACACAACACGCACACACAGACTCTCACACGCGTGGTGAAGCGTCCCCCTCTCCTCCGCAGTGCTCACGATAAGTTTGACGCCTCCTTCAAGACCAACGTGCTGGTGAACTCCAGTGGCTTCTGTGAGTTCCTGCCTCCAGGTACGTCCTGCACATGCTCACACGTCGCCGAGCCAAGTGCTCTGAGCTCCCCGGGGGCCACGTCACTCAGGACGGCGCGTGTCCCGCGGTGCGCCGTGTCCTCTCCCGGCCTCCCACAGGGATCTTCGTCAGCACGTGCTCCGTGGACGTCACCTGGTTCCCGTTCGACATCCAGCGCTGTGAGCTGAAGTTCGGCTCGTGGACGTTCGACGGCTGGCACCTGGACATGCAGATGAAGGAGGCCGACATCTCGGGCTTCATGCCCAACGGGGAGTGGGACCTGCTGGGTAGGAGACGCGCTGTCTGCCCCCGCGGCGCTGGTGAACACAGTCCGTAATGACAGCAGCTCAGTGAGACGCTATCACACCAGCTATCATAAGACACCAGAGGCTGGAGCGTCTATACAACATTAGATCTCTCTTAGGAATCTCTCTCTCTCTCTCTCTCTCTCTCTCTCTCTCCCTCTCCCTCTCTCTCTCTCTGTCTCTCTCTCTCTCTCCCTCTCTGTCTCTCTGTCTCTCTCTCCCCATACTCTCTCTCTCTCCCTCCCTGTCTCCCCCTGCTCTCTCTCTCTCCCTCTCTCTCTCCCTCTCTCTCTCTCCCTCCCTGTCTCCCCCTGCTCTCTCTCTCTCTCTCTCCCTCTCTCTCTCCCCATACTCTCTCTCTCTCCCTCCCTGTCTCCCCTGCTCTCTCTCGCTCTCTCTCTCTCTCTCTCTCTCTGTCTCTCTCTCTCTCTCTCCCAGAGGTGCCCGGGACTCGTAATGAGAACTTCTACGACTGCTGCGCGGCGCCGTACCCGGACGTGACCTTCGTGGTGACCCTGAGGAGGCGGACTCTGTACTACGCCCTCAACCTGCTCATCCCCTGCGTGCTGCTGTCCTCCATGACCCTGCTGGGCTTCTTGCTGCCCGCCAACTCAGGAGAGAAGATCAGCCTGGGTGAGGACAGACCGGACCATAAACCATAGGGCATACAATAAAATGAAATCCTAAAATAAAATGGAGACATAAAAGAAAACAAAGTTTAAAAATGCACTGTAGAAAGTGCAATGTAATGTAACAAACGTAACAGTCTTCAGTCTTGTTTTAAAAGAGTTGGATCAGTCTTAAATCCTCAGGGAGTTTATTCTGCCAAACTGGACAGAGAACAGAGTAGCTTTTGGAATCAAAGTAGAATGAGTCCTTTTCTTATGAGTGGTGGACATCAGAGATTAATCCGAGTTCAATTCAATTAAATTGAATGGTTCCATCTGCGGTTATGGTTGAACTTGCCTGACTTGTATCCCCTCAGTGCGTCCGGCATTAGATGAACAACCACTTCACAAACACAAGCGCTGTGAAGAGAGCCCCAACAAGGTGGCTCCAGAAACGCTGAAGAGAGATAGATGTGTTCAGGTCAATATTCTGACGGATTGTGTGTACTGCAAGGCTGAAGACTGTGCTTGTCGATATGCAGTGTAGTCGCGAGAGTTTCCCCGTCTCTCTTTGTACGCTGTGTGTGTGTGTGTGTGTGTCCCCTCAGGCATCACGGTTCTCCTCTCCCTGACCGTCTTCATGCTGATGGTGGCTGAGATTATGCCCGCTACCTCTGACTCGGTCCCCCTCATCGGTCAGTCTCCCTTGTTGCTCATCTGTAACACCGCATGGACAGTGACCTTGTTGAGTCAAAAGCGATCCTCCTTCCTTCCTGTCCGTCTCCTCCTCCGCTGCAGGCCAGTACTTTGTCAGCACCATGGTGATCGTAGGGATGTCCGTCGTGGCCACCGTCTTCGTGCTTTGCTTCAACCACCACGACCCCAACAGCGGGGACATGCCCAAGTGGGTGAGTGAGCGCGTGCGTTGTTGGGGTAAGGAGCGGGGCGTTGATCTACGGGCGCGCTCGTCTCCAGCCGGCCTCGTGTTCTGTGTTCAGGCGCAGTTGGTTCTGCTCCAGTGGGTTCCGTGGTTCCTGCGCATGAAGCGGCCGGGAGAGACGGCGGAGCTCCCGCCGCCCGTCCCCGCCCACGTCGGCGCCCAGAGCAAGGGCCTGTCCTCGCCCACCACCACCGCCACCACCGCCACCACCCCCAACCCGGCCCCCGCCGCCATCCTCCCGCAGACGCTGGGCTTCCTGCAGGCGCGGCTGGCCCAGCTCAGCCCCCCGGGCCAGCCCCAGCACGCCGCCGCGCCCGGCGCCGCCCAGGGGGACCCCAGCCCCGGCTCCCAGCCGCCGCCGCCGCAGCCCAACGGACACCTGCCCTACATGGGCTTCCACACGTACCCCCCCCCCGCAGAGGAGGAGATGAGGGGCCGGGGGAGGGCTGGGGCTGGGGGGGGAGACGCCATCGGAGGGAGAGGAGGAGGAGGAGGAGGAGGAGAAGGAGAAGGAGGAGGAGCGAATGGAGACACACCACCAACCCTCCTCCACCACCACCACCACCACCACCACCACCACCCAGTGGCCCCGGGGTTGGAGGCCTCCTCCGCCCTGCCCCCCGCGTCCCCGCCCTTGGAGTCGTGCCTGGAGGGGGGAGGGGAGGCGGCGGCGGTGGCGGCGGCGGGGGGGGGGGGCTGCACGCCCAGTGCTGCGGCCTGCGGCCGGACCCCGTGGACGGCCAGCTGCAGGCGCTGCTGGAGGAGGTGCGCTACATCGTGGAGCACATCCGGGAGCAGGACCGGCAGCTGAGCGTGGTGGAGCAGTGGCAGTTCGCCTCGGCCGTCATCGACCGCCTGTGCTTCATCGGGTTCAGCGTGTTCAACGTCATCTGCACCATCTCCATCCTCATGGCCGCGCCCAACTTTGCAGAAGCGGCGTCCAAAGACTTCCTGTGAGGCGCTTGGTGTTGCCGAGAGACGACGGGGTTTGAAGAAGGGTTAAAGGAATGCTAATCGATAGAACACCAAAGCACCACACACGCTTTACTGACACCGACCTCATGACTGCACGTGTTCATTTTTCACCGACATGGGAAGCACCGTTCCACAGTTAGAAAGACCTTAGAAAACGTGGAGGATTGTGGAGGTTTACGTGGAGAATTGTGAAGTCATTTTACATGGTTGTATGTTCTATGTATGACATGGTACCATCACAAGGACAATCTGTGCAATTCCTGTTGCCTGATATGAATACATCGTATACAGCCATGCATTCAGCATTCAGCACAATTCTCAGCTTTCACCTAAACCATTTCATTCAACATCCATGAGTTGAAGAATATTTAAGAAGAAGAAGAAGAAGAAGAAGCTCCCTGTGTTATAAGAAGGAGGACTAGAATAACCAGGTCCACCAAAAGAGAGCCAACTGTCTGTGATTTGCTTACATGTTGACAGAAGCTGGTTTGGTTTCAGACTCCTACGTTTTGCTATTTATCACCCTGACCTCTGCCTTATGCTGTTCATGCTGGAACAGTTACTGCTGATTATTTCATATAAATTTGAGCACTAGGTTTATTAGGGGCTTGAAGGACACATCTGAGACTGGCTTTACCTCGGGCGTCTCCAATCTTCTTACCTTCTCCAATCTTCCATTTTGGTCAAATAATCATGTTCCGAAATGTATAGTATAACGATTATTAGTGCTGCATTTATCTGCAGAATTAGTGAGCAGCCATCTATCTGTTTAGTGTTTGTTGTTGTTAGTGTTGAAGCATGAAATCTGTCAATCACAGATTGTACAATGTCTTTTATTTTTTATATATCATTTTATGTGGACACATTATGGCTGATGAACCTATTATGTTGATGAAAAACATGCTTCTATTCAATTCAGCATTTTGATTCAAAAAGTAAAAGAGTCTATTGCAGTCACATTGAATGCTGTGACGGGATGGTTGCTCAACACATGGTTAACATTTAAAGAAAACAACTGCGTATAGGCCTACTGTTTAAAAGAATGGAACCAATAAAACACAAAAGCCCCTTTCAGCCCCACCAGAGGCCACACCTCCACGACCCCACCCCCCGGTTCCTGGACGGATCTTCTGGATGAATCTTGAGCTGAAATCTACAGGGGGGGGGGGGGTGGGGCCAGTCCTGTAAAACATGCGGTGACCGACAGCGCTATAAACATGCTGCCATGCAATTAGAATGTGGCGTGTTTTTTTACAGTCATACACGCCTCCCGACCTCCCCCTCTTCAGTTGAATTAGAACTGAGAAGGATGCGGATGAGATGCAGTGGAGGACAGAGAGAGAGAGAGAGAGAGAGAGAGAGCGAGAGAGAGAGAGAGAAGATAGATAGATAGATAGAGGTAAAAGTGAGAGCGATAAAGAAGGGACGCCATGAGAAGACAGCCCCAAAGAGAAAGAAAGAGAGAGAGAGAGAGATAAAGAATTGGTCTGAGACAGAGGGAGGGGAATGCAGAGGGGACCAGACGAAGGCAAGGCGCTGCAGTGCAGAGCAGCATCCCACGGCCAGGGAGGGGGAGGGGGAAAGTCGCTGACAGAGCAAACGTCGACCAATAAAGTTTTTTGACTGATTGGTCATTACTGGGGGTGCGGGGCTCAGAGCGTGTCCCCCCCTCCCCCTCCTCCTATGAGGTGCAGGGCTGCCAGAGGGTTTCATGGTCCAGCCTCTTATCTGCAGTATTGGAACATCTATTATGTCTCGTACTGTCAGAGGTTGTGGATATGGAGCCAGCCTCTAAATGCCCTTTTGAATCATGCACTTGTAGGCTTTTGTGAATGAAACTGCGTACTACTTTGATCTGTTTTGATTTGCAGTGATTGCTGTTTTTCCGTAATGAATAGAGCAGGGTTTGGCAGTTCACTATACCCATACTGCTACACCGTCCATACTCAAACCGTCTCATTCCTGATTGCACTTTGTGGGCCAACTTTATCTGTCTGACTCCTGGGCATGAATCAGAAGTTCTATGTCCCCTGGCCCCCACTGCTGGCTCCCACCTGCTCAGGGGGAGGCTGTATTGGTTATGTTTTTACGTGGAGAACAATGGATAGAGGTTCCTTTGATTCCAAGAGGTGAACACAGCCAGGCTGCACTGCCTTCCACAATGTACACAGTGCACACACACGCACACACACACACACACACACATGCACACACACACACACACACACACACACACACAGAATCTGCATACACATAGACATTCTGTGAAGAATTGCAAACATTGACTGTTTGCATGCACGCACGCACGCACGCACGCACGCACGCACACACACAATAACACACGCACACACACACACACACACACACACACACACACACACACACACACATCTAAAGTGAGGACACTGCTGCAGACCTATTGCAGTGGCCACCCATTCTTCCAATGCTCTCTCTCTCTCTCTCTCTCTCTCTAAAGACACATTATTGGCTGGGAGAGTAGTGGCTTGGCTGTACACTCTGTAGTACGGTTGCTCATGTGGAGAAAAGGGGCAGAAGTGAGAGCAGCGCAAAGTGGCCAGAAGAGGATTCTCAACCCTCAGCTGAATCAATGACACTAATGGAGGAGGAATGTCAGCACAAAAGCAACCACACAACATCAACCAAAACGATATACTGTGTATATATATTATACACAGGTTATCATTTACCAATATATATATACTGTGTATATATATATTACAAATCAAGGTTATCATGTACCAATATATATACTGTGTATTACCAATCAAGGTTATCATGTACCAATATTTCAGACCCCATTACATGAAGTGACACAATTTTATCATGTTGGGAACAACAGAATTGGTCTCATGGATCCATCATAACTATTTATACACTATCAAGCATATCACAAATAACATTTAATATATTTGTTCTTCCAATTTCCTGCACCCTCCAGAGCTGATGACCACACATCCGTTCACCGATAGCAATTCATTACTCTGAGTGCGAATCCTGATCAGTGGGTCGATCTGGAAAAAGACATTCTACAATCTAATGGATCATTGTCTCCCAAATCCCATGAGGAGAGTCTGGGAGTTAGGGAGCGGAGAGCAGTAGGGTGGACAGAAACAAGGAGAGGCCCACTGAAACGGGGCTGTTGTGTAATAAGGTTTGAGTTTGAAAGTGTTTGATCCTCTGTGATGTGTGAGAGACGGATCAGTCGCTGTGTAGTGGATCCACCATTCATACGTCTCAATCTAGAGTGTAGGTTATAAAAGGGCTCATGCTTGATTTGAAGATGTTATTTGGCAGAGGAGAGAGGAATACACAAATGACAAGTCCATTAATACTTAGCATCAATAAACAGTTTTATTTAAAAGAATATGATACATTTTATTACAGTTAGCAACTTACCCAAACAACTTTGTCTTTGAATTTTAAACATCACAATCTTTTACCTTAGCATACATACGTCTTCAAAAGCAAAACCATATCAGGTCAAATACCATAGAACTGGAGATGTGTTACAGTGTTATCTTATTAAAATAAATTAAATGTAGCCGACACAAGATGGCCATCTTTGTCTAAAAGAGAGGGGACTGAATGTGGACCGCGTCCACAAGGCAGCTTAGCCCGAGTCAAGACGACCCCCCAGGGTCCAGCCAGTGTCCGGGGAACTCACGAGACACAGTCAGCCTTTAGGGTTTAACAAACTCCACCAAATCCCTTTTACATTCCACCGCCAGGTCCGCTGGGCTCTCAAGGACCAGGTGGAGAAAAGGTACCAGGAGACACTGTGGTGGCTTGAGTAGCTCAGGGGACAGGACGCACCCGGACACTCAGCCCGGGTCCTGACAGGAACCAGGGCATTGTACCCCGATCCCTCCTCTCTCCACAGGGCCACAACACCGCGACCGGGAGAGTGTCTGATCAGTACCTATGACAACCCACATGTGACCGGTGTTGATGGATGACGGGAGAGGTCGATGTGAAGGTGTCCTATTGTTGATCATGTTGTCATGGTGACTGCGGGAAAGGGTGGGCGGGGAGGCGCGGGGGGTGACAAAATAGAAAGACTGGGCAGGGAGAGAACGACCCCTAGTGTCCCCAGTGAGAGAAACACACACACACACACACACACACACACACACACACACACACACACACACACACACACACACACACACACACACACACACACACACACACACACACACACACACACACACACACAGCTCCCAATATACTATTCACTCATAAAAGTCTATATTATGGCAGAATCCCTGGATAATACATGTTGAATATACACGTCGCTGTATTATACGTCTCTTCAGTCCAAAATAGCATAAAACTGAACTCTAGTCTTTTTTTTGCATTCTAATACCTTTTCATTCTAAAACCTGTTTCCTTGACAGAAGTCGCCAGCGTGTTTGGAGGTCATAATACTGTTGTTTAAAGTGCAAACTTTGCAGGACGGTGCCTGCTCGTCAATAAAACATTCCGCTATTTGTACACCCCCAATAAAAAGCATTCCCTAACAACACTGCTTATCGAGTGTGAGATGGAGAGACGGACCCAAAGAGGCCTGGGCCCTCCCCACATTTCTTCCTCTGTTCCTGATATGCCATATTCATGTACTCCCCCCTATTTAAAAATTCAGTCGAAGGGCCAAAACTGGAGCGGTGGGGGTACGCACGCACGGGCCTCCATTACAAAGCAAAGGCCTCTTTCGGGACGGGCCCCTGCCATAGCTGCACACTGGGGGCCAAAAATGTGAGAACATTCAGTACAGCAAACACGTCCAAAACACAGCCGGACCGGGGCGTGTCCTCCATGGCCTCCAGCGCCTCAAGTCCCTCTGCCCCCCCGTCCCACCGGCGGCAGCCTCGTCGTCTCTGGTCTCACTCTGGTCTCACTCTGGTCTCACTCTGGTCTCACTCTCTCTGCGTCCTGACGTCTACTGGTCGCTTCACGTGTTCCTCCACCACTCTGTTGGTCGTCCGAGGAGAGACAGGGGCCCGGGCACACAGTCCTAAAGGTACACCTCAGGGGCCCTGCCCAGGGGCCCAGTGTTCATAGAGTAGGAGAGAGGCTGGAGGGGGGGGGGTGGTTGCATATGAAGGTTCAGCGTCCTGCAGTGGAGGGGGGGGGGGGGGGGGGCGAGGAGGAGAGGAGTCCAGCTCCTCCTAGGTGAGGAGGAGGAGGAGCAGGAGGAGGAGGAGGAGCAGGAGGAGGAGGAGGAGGAGGAGCTAGGAGGCGATGAGTCCAGCTCCTCCTAGGTGAGGAGGAGGAGGAGCAGGAGGAGGAGGAGGAGCAGGAGGAGGAGGAGGAGGAGGAGCTAGGAGGCGATGAGTCCAGCTCCTCCTAGGTGAGGAGGAGGAGGAGGAGGAGGAGCTAGGAGGCGATGAGTCCAGCTCCTCCTAGGTGAGGAGGAGGAGGAGGAGGAGGAGGAGGAGGAGGAGGAGGAGGAGGAGGAGGAGGAGGAGGAGGAGCTATGAGGCCATGAGTCCAGCTCCTCCTAGGTGCTTCCATCCCTTCTGTGCCTCAACAGCTGGAAGATATTCTGCACAACGTAAAGACATCAGAGCAGAGACTCACACACACGTATGATAAAGGACACAACGTAAAGACATCAGAGCAGAGACTCACACACACGTATGATAAAGGACACAACGTAAAGACATCAGAGCAGAGACTCATACACACATATGATAAAGGACACAACGTAAAGACATCAGAGCAGAGACTCACACACACATATGATAAAGGACATGTGGTTGCTGCAGTATTTTTAGAAGGCGTTGGATACAGCTAATCATGACACCTTAATTTCAAAACTCACTAAGTTCAATTGATCTAAACAGTCATTGTCCTGGTTTGATTCATACTCAAAGGGCCGTGAACAATGTGTTACAATTAATAGTGTGAGATCCCCTTTTTCTAAATTGAAACAGGGATCCCTCAGGGCACTGTCTTGGGACCCATACTCTTCAGCCTCTATCAATGGTTTGCCAGATGTATGCCCAGATATAGGTCTACAAATGTATGCAAATGACACAGTTGTATATGAATCTGGTAAAACCAGTACTTTTGTGGCTGAGAAACTAAATGCCAACTTGGACAAAATATCATCTTGGCTGGCCTCATCTTGTTTAACTTTAAACACTAAAAAGACAAACTCTGCTTCTCCATCAAAAAAATACCTCTAACAAGCCTCCTGAATATAAAAATAAATGGTGCGCTCATTGAACAAGTTCCTGAAGTTAAGTATTTGGGAATAATTATAGACCATCACTTGAACTTTAAAAGTCATTAAGAAAAGGTGTAAAACCATTAAGGTAAACGGGCTGTTTTATGATTAGAAGAAACTGTCACTGTGCTTTTCTCTTTTTGAATTCTATGATTCTCTCACATATATCGTATGGCTTAACCACATGGTTCCAGGCTCAGAGTCATCAATTAAGGCCATAGAGTGTCTTAATAACCGAGCCTTGAAAGTCCTGGACAAGAAGAGAGTAAGGTATCATCACTGCCAAATTCTAAGCAAATATAAGATCCTAAGTTTTGCTAACTTTATTTCCCTACACTGAATTGGTCTACAAGTGCCTGAATAACGCTGCTCCCCAACTGCTCTGCAAGACAATAGCAAGACTACAAAGTGGTACCAGATCCACCACAGAGCAGCGTCAAAGGGCAGTTGTAGTATCCCCTTCCGCAGAACATCTTCTGCTCAAACTGCCTTTTCAATAAAAGGGACAAAGTTATAGAACTCACTGCCAGATCACTTGAAACACATCCCTACATTTTTCATATTTCAAAAGAAACACAAAATTGTGTCTAATTCAGCAACAATCTTGCTCTAATATTTTGTTTTTACACTGTGCTCTCTCTGTTGGTCTTATTTTCTCTTCCATTTTTATCTCACTTCCATTATCATGTTCCTATTTTTAATCAATCTGTATTATTATTTTTAACCAAAAGCCCTACTAGGGACAAGTGTTGTGAATTAGCTTTGACTAAAACACTACACGATGCACCGTTTCACGCTTATCTATGCTTTTGTATCGGTCCCTATTCAAATAAAACCTTAAATTAATAAAATGTAAACACAACACTCTGAAGTGTGATCACACACACACACACACACACACACACACACACACACACACACACACACACACACACACACACACACACACACACACACACACACACACACACACACACACACAGCGAGGCAGGCAGAGCCTTACCTCGCCAAACATACCATCTTTGCTGCAGTTCTTGTTGTCGTTGTCGGTGGCCTCCTCCTCCACCTGGGAACAGTGGATATGTTAAAGATATGTTATAGACATGTTATATATGTTATGTTATATATGTTATTGGAGTGCCAGGACACCACCCATCCCCACGCTCTGAGTGACCTCACCTCCCGCCTCCACTTGAGCTCACAGAAGACCCTCTCGAAGCACTCATGCATGTAGTTGAACTGAGGACACACAGAGACACGGGAGGAACAGCTTCAGTCGCTTTCCTTCTTTCAGGTTAAAGCTCAATAAGTTACAAAAGACAGGCAAGGCTACTTGATTTATATAGCACTTTTCATACACCAGGCAGACTCAAAGTGCTTCACATACAATAAAATGAAATAATAAAAGAAAACAAAAAGTAAAAGAAAACAAAAAGGCAAAGTTAAAAAATGCATACAATAAAATAAAACAATGAAATGGCAAAGGTAAGAAATGCATTGTAGAAAAATGCAATGTGTTTAAGATTTAGCAGAAAGCTGAAGCAAACATAAAGTCTTCAGTCTTGTTTTAAAAGCTGTCAGAGTTGGGGCAAGTCTTAAATCCTCAGGGAGTTTATTCCAGCTATTTGTTGCATAGTAACTGAATCCTGCTTCCCCATGTTTCGTGTCGACTCGTAGTGGAAGCATATCAGTGATATACTTCGGCCCGAAAGCATGTAGGGATTTATAGGTGAGCAGCATGATTTAAAAATCAATTCTCTGACATACAGGGAGCCAATGTAACGATTTAAGAATGTTTTGGTCTTTGTTAGAACGCTAGCAGCAGCGTTCTGAACAAGCTGAATCCATAATAGGCAGAGAGAAGGTTTTGTCTTACTTTAAGGTTTTACTGTCAATATTTTAATACATTTTTTATTTAACAACAGACCAGTAGAAAGCACCACAGACAGACAGACAGACAGACAGACAGACAGACAGACAGACAGACTCACGTATGGAGTGAAGATCTTGACCCAGCGGGGCTTCTTCTCTCCGCGGGCGTACTCGAAGCAGAAGGCCATCCCCTCCTCGTCCGTGTCCCACCGCTGCATCTCGGCCCACTCAAAGGAGATCACCTGGTTCTGGAGCACAGGGGCCCGGTTACTACCACAGCACACAGCGGGGCCCCCAGCAGGGCCCCCAGTGTTACAACCACACAGCGGGGCCCCCAGCAGGGCCCCCAGTGTTACAACCACACAGCGGGGCCCCCAGCAGGGCCCCCAGTGTTACTACCACACAGCGGGGCCCCCAGCAGGGCCCCCAGTGGTACTACCACACAGCGGGGCCCCCAGCAGGGCCCCCAGTGTTACTACCACACAGCGGGGCCCCCAGCAGGGCCCCCAGTGGTACAACCACACAGCGGGGCCCCCAGTGTTACAACCACAGCAGGGCCCCCCAGTGTTACAACCACAGCGGGGCCCCCAGTGGTACAACCACACAGCAGGGCCCCCAGTGTTACTACCACACAGCGGGGCCCCCCAGCAGGGCCCCCAGTGGTACAACCACACAGCGGGGCCCCCAGTGTTACTACCACACAGCGGGGGCCCCCAGTGTTACTACCACACAGCGGGGCCCCCAGTGTTACTACCACACAGCAGGGGCCCCCAGCAGGGCCCCCAGTGTTACTACCACACAGCGGGGCCCCCAGCAGGGCCCCCAGTGGTACAACCACACAGCGGGGGCCCCCAGTGTTACTACCACACAGCGGGGCCCCCAGCAGGGCCCCCAGTGTTACAACCACAGCGGGGCCCCCAGTGTTACAACCACAGCAGGGCCCCCAGTGGTACAACCACAGCGGGGCCCCCAGTGTACAACCACAGCGGGGCCCCCAGTGTTACAACCACAGCGGGGCCCCCAGTGGTACAACCACAGCGGGGCCCCCAGTGGTACAACCACACAGCGGGGCCCCCAGTGTTACTACCACACAGCGGGGCCCCCAGTGTTACTACCACACAGTCGGGGCCCCCAGTGTTACTACCACACAGCAGGGCCCCCAGCAGGGCCCCCAGTGGTACTACCACACAGCGGGGCCCCCAGCAGGGCCCCCAGTGTTACTACCACACAGCGGGGCCCCCAGCAGGGCCCCCAGTGTTACAACCACAGCGGGGCCCCCAGTGTTACTACCACACAGCGGGGCCCCCAGTGTTACTACCACACAGCGGGGCCCCCAGCAGGGCCCCCAGTGTTACAACCACAGCGGGGCCCCCAGTGTTACAACCACAGCAGGGCCCCCAGTGTTACAACCACAGCGGGGCCCCCAGTGGTACAACCACAGCGGGGCCCCCAGTGTTACAACCACAGCGGGGCCCCCAGTGGTACAACCACAGCGGGGCCCCCAGTGGTACAACCACACAGCGGGGCCCCCAGTGGTACAACCACACAGCGGGGCCCCCAGTGGTACAACCACACAGCAGGGCCCCCAGTGGTACAACCACACAGCAGGGCCCCCAGTGGTACAACCACACAGCGGGGGCCCCAGTGGTACAACCACAGCGGGGGCCCCAGTGGTACAACCACAGCGGGGCCCCATATTACAACTGGTTCTGTGTTCTGGACCACAGGGCCAGGTTACAACTGGTTCTTATTGGAACAATCCATTCTCCGTCCCGTTCTTACTGGTGACACCATATGTATTGTGATCCTGTACATTGTCTAAATACTGCCAATACCATATTTAGATTTTCTTTGTGTGATTTTATCTGTTGTGTGGATCAACGTGCAGGTGTCACAGTGGGGGGTCCACTGGTCTTGTTCAAGAGAACATGGCCGTACAGAACCCAACACTCGTAGGACGCTTGTAGGACGCTCCCATCATCTGCTCCACTCGGATGACATCCAGAGGTTTCTACAGATGTGTGTAGTTTGTAACCCTGGCTTGAGACAGGAGCTCGTGGCCTAAGGGGTCAGGGGCTGGGGGCCCTTCCTTGCCTCCAGCGTGCCGTTCTCCGTGCACGCGTGCAGCTTGAAGTGCTGGATGCTGATGGCGGTGATGACGTGGCCCTTACGCCGCGAGTCACAGGAGCAGTGGGGGAAGATGACCTCGTTGTAGCCGTCGCATCCCCGCAGCAGACCCAGATACTGAGGAGAGAACAGAACAGAATTAGAATAAATCATTGTATTCATTAGCATGTTAAGGGTGCAATTACTCTCAATCTGAGCCTGAACCAAATAGGTATAAATGCCCCACTGAGTAATATGAATACACATAATACCACTGTTTGGGAGTGCTGGAAGCAGCACAGGACTAGCACCACTGTTGACATTGTCTGAGTTCCCCAGCGTCCTCGCCTGCTTATTACGCCCTGAGGTTCCCCCAGCCTCCAGACTTCCACATGAGTCAGTCCTGCCTCAACAAGCCAGTCCTTTATATTTATTCTCAGCCCTTGTATTTCCCACAGGCCTCTCCCTCCCTCTCTGTCTGCCCTCCACCCCTCTCGCCTTGTCTGAGCCAGAGTCCTGGTCTGCACTTATTCCCGCAGACAGCATTATATAATCAGGGCGTCTTGAGCAGTGGCCTGTAAAGTCCGAGGCAGCGACTCCTCCTTGGTACCAGTGAGGCCAGCGGAGCATTCCGTCTCTACACATCATTACAATCCGTGAACCTTCACTGAATAATTACAGTATTTATTTTATTTTATTGGTTTATTTAAGACAGGGACCATGTACAAGGTTCATTAATTACGTGGAGCAAAACGATGGCTTGTACCAGATTATAGCTAAAAGCTCATTTCCATCTGCAGTCCCTGATTTACTAACGCATTGCCGAGATTTGATTGCTAGATTGTGAATTAGATGCCTTCATTCACTCTGCTGTACCGGAATACACTCCCATGCTACATGTTGATCAAAGTAGATGCTAAGTGTACCACAGGAGGAGTTCATGATCGACTTTAAAAAAAGTGCAGTCATAGCAGTTGTTTAAGTGCAGGAGAGGCGAGTAGATCCATTTAAATACACCGCTGTGCCGTCAGTTTAGAGTAAGGCACTACACTGGCTAGATGGGACACTGCAGTAGAGCAGCCGTTACTGCAGTGTGCTTATTACGTGAGGGCCACTGCAGCAAGGCCCAAAGCCACATCAACACTTGACGTTTGTACAACGCGTGTCCCCTACAGAGCGTGGGCTCCATGTATGTGGTGAGCAGGTTTTCTGTCGTGTGTTCTTTGTTGTGGCAGGTGAACGCCCCTCCCATGACCCGACCAAGCGGGTAGGGGGTAGGCTGGGTCTGTGGCGCTCTGGTTGATGTTGATTGCCGTAACCATGGTAATAACACATCCCACCCCCATTCCTAGAACTCCAATCCCAAAAAACAATTTTTAAAAAGCTTAAATTAAAGTTCATTTTAGAGCTACACTTCAATATGAACTTGAGATATTCCACAAAAGGAACTGTATCGCAAGTCAAGATGTCTTGAATGTTTAGAGCGGATCTCAAAGAATTACGAGGGTAATTACAACTTGATGGTGTGTGGCAATAAGATCCACGGCCGTGAGTGAGTGAGTGAGTGAGTGAGAGAGTGCCAACCATGGCCATCTTCTGCTGCTCCGCCAGCTTCTGCAGCTGGTAGGACTTGTGCTCCACCTTGATGAAGCCCTTCTTCACGTCGTCCAGAGCCTGGGGAGCACACACACACACACACACACACACACACACACACACACACACACACACACACACACACACACACACACACACACACACACACACACTTCAATTCAAAAAATGCAAAACCCTAAAAACATTTAGGCCATGAATTGATGGATTGAATAATTGATGTATATCATAATAGTGGAGAGGCTCAGGAACATAAATAAGTGTCTCATGATGAATCCATCTTACAGTCGTCACAATAGGATGGAGACTAGAACTCAAAGCAGAGTCTGCAGTGGGGCTCCAGCTTACCGCCAGAGTGGAACAGGATTCACTTAAAGTTTGGAAAAAGACAGGCCACCGGCTACTTACTCATCTCCACTTGTTCAATAGTAAAACACTTTATCACTGCAAACCACCTGGAGGGCTGGAACTTCATCTGAATCGACACCACTGGTAATAAAAGCTGGATGCGCATTTAAGTCTGCCAGTGTGTTGGTGTTGACTCAATAAACACCCCACACCTGGATCTGAGTTAGCCAGTGGATGAGCCCAAGCCTTATTTACCTACTGGACACATGTATTCAACCAATAAATATTCCAAGGTTATTCATCAACAAACATTGAGCTACAAACCAATGCCCCAAAAAAGACCCAGAGACACAAACACGCTTCACATGGAAATGCCAAAGCTGCATTTTTGCTCCGCACCTGGCCAAACACACACACACCTGGTGGAAGCAGTAGTGGACGGCCAGCTGGTTGTCGTTGAGCAGGATCTCCTCCTGGGTGGTGAAGAGCCACTTGCGCAGTGTGAGGCAGGTCCGGCCACCGCTGACGTGTAGTTCTGGACGTACAGCTTGTGGGGGAACTCGTTGGGCGCCAGCTTCCTCACTGAGAGAGAGAGAGAGAGAGAGAGAGAGAGAGAGAGAGAGAGAGAGAGAGAGAGAGAGAGAGAGAGAGAGAGAGAGAGAGAGAGAGAGAGAGAGAGAGAGAGAGAGAGAGAGAGAGAGAGAGAGAGAGAGAGAGAGAGAGAGAGAGAGAGAGAGAGAGAGAGAGAGAGGTGGACGAAGCAAAGATAAAGCTTAAAAATCTAGGTATTTGCTTAAAGGTTATAGGTGAATTTGGAACACACACACACACACACACACACACACACACACACACACACACACACACACACACACACACACACACACACACACACACACACACACACACACACACACACACACACACACACAATATCTCATCTATCATTTTTGATTGAATTGGCCCAGTGAGTCAGACAATGCTGATTATTGACACTATTGAGTGGTTGCATCAGAGCGAGCGAGAGTGCGCAAGAGAGAGAGAACAGCAAACCTTTCCCCAAATCAATAGTTGATGAACACCCCTCCCTGGGAGCCCTCTCTACACTATAAGCTCTCTGCATAGAGAGAGAGTACCTGGGTGAGAGAGCTAGAGAGCCATGGAGAGAGATGGGTACGCGGTGGCCCAGAGAGAAAGAGAGAGCGGGAGGGGTGGAAGATATTGGCATTTAAATGTGTGCTAGCAAAGAGAGGGAACTTTGTTCAATGGCACTGAAGAGAGCTCTCTGTGTCTGTGACACTGGGCTCCTGTGTGGGTGGACCACTAGCACTAGCACACTACGGCCTGCGAGGGGGACATTCATACTATTCATACACAAAAACTAAATATTGGATAGAAATAGAATACATTGGATTTTGATTAATGGAGGGTGGCTAAAGAGTGGAAACACTTAGTTCCCCGCCCCGCCCCCTGCTGCTCACAGCCCTAATGGAGGGCTTTAAATAGCACTGCCGCCGCTCACTAGGGATCCACAAATGCACGCGCTCCGCCGGTGCGTCCGTGCAGCAGCTCCTGCGAGGCCGACGCCGGTCGGCTGCTGGGTGTTGGGTGTCTCTGGGTGTCTGGGGGACTGGGGGACTGGGGTATCCAAGCACTGGGAGGTACTCCAGTTGCAGATCAACTAGTCTAGTTTCTGCCACTGAAACCCGTGACAGGAAAAGGTCAGAGTGGTAGGTGCTTTAAGCGCTTCTACCTGATGGGGGTGTTTGAGAAGGAACGCGCAGAGTGGGAACCAGTGCAGAGCCACACCAGTACAGTTCTACGGACTGAGTGGTTGTGCATGAGTTTCCTTTATCAGTTTGAGTTAGGTGGAAAAATACATCAATGTAGTGAGTGAGGAGGGTTAGGATTGATCATGATGATGATTTCATAACTAAGAAAACGGCTAATCAGAAAGGCCTCTCACACAGGCACCGAAAGTCGGACATTCTCCTGAAAAAGTGTCCGATTTGCCCCTCCGGAGTTTAACCTACCAGGCCCCTGGTGTCAAGTCCGGAGAATCTGAGAGCCGTAGAAGTCACAACGGGCGAGTGGGCGTGTTGCTGACGTTTCTATCACGCCACCCGCACAAAACCGGGAGAACACAAGGGTGAAGAAGAGCGAAGACAACAAGTCTGATCTTTCTCTTCTGTTTATATCGCGGTTATGTCTAAAACAGTCCTCATCACGGAGGTGGGAGCCTCGCCCGCCATCTTAGATGTTTTAACTAAAACACAGCCCCAAGTCCTGCCTCCTACACACTGTACCCAGGTCCACCCCTGGCCTAACGTTTGGAGTGTCTCCAATAAGTGTGAACACATCAGAGGGTTCCCACATTGCGTGTGGTTTCACTCTAAGGCCTTTCACAGGTCCACTGGGGCGACCAGGCCACCAGGGTATCCATGGCCCAGGGGAACGGTCCGGTGGGATCCAGAAGTCCTACCATGTCATAGCAGAACCTTGGGGGGAGATGGCATAGAGCCCGGGCCACACACCGGCTCATTACAGAGGTATTCTACCAACGTAAAACGTCATCCACATGAGTGGCTGAAGCTGTCAGAAGGGCTACAGGGCTGGTCCAAACAGTTCATCTGAAACCTTTACATACACCTTCTTACAGTCCGCTATTCCCGACCAACTTCACCAGTTATACGCTGACCGATCCCCTCTAGACACATGATTGGTCGAAACAAATATGAAGCGAAAGAATTGCTTGGCTGCCATCAGATTTGAGATGCAAGGGTTTCCACAGCAGCTTAAACCATTACACCACCTTTATACCGTACACACACTTGTACATGAACCTTACAGCCCGCAGACGGGCGAGTGTGGCTCTGACCTACCGAAGGTGTGGTTGATGACCTCAAAGAGGGCGAAGTAGCTGGCGGTCACGCTGTCCATGCCCACCTTCACCACCAAAGCCTGGACAGACGACGGAGGAAAAGGTCCAGAGACATCGCAATGAAATTAATGGAAGAGAGAGAGTCAGAGTGTGTGTGTGTGTGTGTGTGTGTGTGTGTGTGTGTGTGTGTGTGTGTGTGTGTGTGTGTGTGTGTGTGTGTGTGTGTGTGTGTGTGTGTGTACCTGGTAGACGTGGTCTGTGGTGGAGTTCTTGCGTACTCTGACTGTGACTGTGGTCTTGTCGGGCATGGCTATCCTCAGCTCAACATCAGATACCCCGTTGTAGTTCTACGCAGCAAGAAGAGAAGGAGAGATTAGTACAGACAATGAGAGCAGAATGTGTATGGTAACGTTGTTGTAACAACACAGAACGCTCAGTTAAATAAAAAGGGGCTGGGTTGAAAAATAGAATGTTCAGTCACTTTTATAGAAATGTTAACTTACCTCATCGGAATCTGACAGGAACTCTTGCATGATGTCACTCTCACCGATGACACGCACGGAGCACACTGCAGGAAAACACACACACACACACACACACACACACACACACACACACACACACACACACACACACACACACACACACACACACACACACACACACACACACACACACACACACACACACACACACACACACACACACCAGGGAGGCCATCAGAAAACTAGCACACATAAACAGAGTCAGACCCACAACCCCTAACACACACACACACACACACACACACACACACACACACACACACACACACACACACACACACACACACACACACACACACACACACACACACACACACACACACACTTTCAAAGAGAAACTACTCTCAACTCACAACTGTAGAGATTTAACGGGTTGAAAGGTAACATTAAAGAGCTATTATATGAGGGTAATTTATTTGAGTGAAATACGCTGTGAGAATATATTTTTACGTGCCTCTGCATGAGCCAATTAAGATTTTAGACCTAGAGTTCCAGCTCATTTCTGACCAATCAGGGCATCTCTTCCTGATTGGCTAGGGGTATCCATCTGGTCCATCACAACAATCTCGGTGGCAGAGAAACATAGGGAGGATCGTATAGTGGTTTAGTTTCAAAGTCTTGCCCTCTTCTTATCCTTCTCGCTCATCTCTCCATAACTCCTGAAGGTAACCTCCTCCCCTTTGACTCCTCCCTCTGTGGTCTCCAGATGACCTCCCCCCCTTTGACTCCTCCCTCTGGCACCTCCAGGTAACCTCCTCCCCTTTGACTCCTCCCTTGCGGTCTCCAGGTGACCTCCTCCCATTTGACTCCTCCCTTGCGGTCTCCAGGTGACCTCCTCCCCTTTGACTCCTCCCTTGCGGTCTCCAGGTGACCTCCTCCCCTTTGACTCCTCCCTTGCGGTCTCCAGGTGACCTCCTCCCCTTTGACTCCTCCCTTGCGGTCTCCAGGTGACCTCCTCCCCTTTGACTCCCCCCTCTGCGGTCTCCCTCACCCTTCTCCAGGTACTCCTCCAGGCCGCGGCGCCGGGCGTCCAGCTGCTGCTCTGACAGGGTGAAGGGCCACTTCCCCGGCAGCTTGGGGAACATGTAGTTGGAGAACTCTCTCTTCAGGTTCTGGTGCAGGATGGAGAACTCCCGGTAGCGCTTGGAGCACAGCTGCCGGCCGGCCATGTACACGCTGTACACCTGGACCAGGAGAAACCCATGAGCCAGAGCCTTGTTCTGCAGCCAACGTCAAGTGATTCAACCAGCCAGTCCCATCTGCAGGCCAATGCAACTTTACATTCCTCATCCACCTATCAGTTTAACAACATTCACATTTACACCACTTTATCCAAATCGACCTACAGGGGAGGCCAAGAGAGAAATCATAGCATAATGCCATCAGTACTTCAAATAGTACGTTCTGCACAGGCTGATCTAAACCAAGCTCCCTAAACCCAATGCATCCAGCCCACAGGACCCAGCCGCCGGCTCACCACAAACTTCTCCTGGCTGAGTTCCGTGTGTTTGTAGGTGGGCACGGAGATGGGCACGGCCTGCTTGTCAGAGTAGTCGTAGCAGGACTGGGCCGAGCCGTCGTCCCCGGGGTCCAGGCAGTCCGCCTCCTGGGGCGGGACGGACAGCACCGCCAGCACCAGCTCCTTCTCCCCGGCCCGGATCAGGTCCACCACCTGCTTGTGGGTCGCTCCCTCCACGTTCACCCCGTTTCTGTTGGGTGGAGATGGGAGACCAGCAAGAGGCAGGGTGGGGGCAGAACAGGGGGGACATAAATACAATAAATTAGAACAATAAATGCCTAATTCCCAAAGATTCCACTCAATATAAGAAATCCTGCATAGATAGGAAACTGGGACGGATAGAGTAAAAGACAATGCTGTACCTGAAACTAATGCAATGTCTGCCTTGATCATAATGCAGGATCCTAAAGTTACCAGAGGACTACGGGATTATGGGGGTGGCTCATGAGCAGGCCAGGGCCTGTGTCCGTCGTACAGCGATGCATCAGCTGGGCCTGCTGACAACAGTGATTCAGAGCACTATTGTTGGAGTCTATAATTTCCCTCAACCATAGAAACTTCTCTGCATACAGAGAAGAGCAGTCCCAACCAACCGACACAGACCCAAGCCATCCTGCGACACATTTTAATTATAAGCCAATATTTAACTTTACAGTCCACTAGAATTCAGAACGGATCAGGAGAATGACCTGTGAGATGAGAGCAGAACAATGTTCTTTGCTGAGGGCCACTCGTTTATGTACTACACCTCAACCTACCACCCAGAGTGGACGGTATGTTTATGTACTACACATCAACCTACCACCCAGAGTGGACGGTATGTTTATGTACTACACATCAACCTACCACCCAGAGTGGACGGTATGTTTATGTACTACACATCAACCTACCACCCAGAGTGGACGGTATGTTTATGTACTACACATCAACCTACCACCCAGAGTGGACGGTATGTTTATGTACTACACCTCAACCTACCACCCAGAGTGGACGGTATGTTTATGTACTACACATCAACCTACCACCCAGAGTGGATGCCTGCATGGCCTTTCCCTGCAAAAAGCTTGAGTCCACAATGAGGACGTTTGATGATGTCAACCGGTTTCATCCGATGAGGTAATACCATGAGGTGAGCCAGTTTCATCTATGACAAGGTCATACACCTTGTGTCCACAAAGGCCATTTACCACAACGTCTGCTCCCTTCACCCGTTCATCTAGTTCTTCCAATGTCCCACTTCCAACCCCCCCCTTGTGTGTGTCATTCTCCTGCATACCCATGGCAGCACAGGCCTTATGGACTGTAGGTTTAAACGGAATTGAAGGCACCAGTAAAGGGCAGAGGACACTGGCAGCAGCAGCAGCAGGGTATGCTGATGTTGTTACCGTTGAGGAGGCCGCCAGAGAGCGGTGACCTGTTCCATTATGTCACTGCTGCACTAGTTATAGACTTGAGAGTGTGGCGAACTGCCATGTGGGATAAAGCCTGCCCTTGTCAGCATGTAGTCTGATAAACCTCTAAACACTATTTTGGGTTTATGTAGGTCTACATACTATTTCTAGACCTATGAACGGTTTAGGCTGTATTTCAATTTATTTGTTCAACAGCAATTCAGTATTTCGCAAAGATCCCAATATTCCTGATATTACCCTGGTTAACATTTAAATGTATACATGAAGCCATATTTAAATACCAGGGCCAATGTCAAGATACGTAAATTAACTGGAAATGGCACATCTTTATTGGTAGAGATAAATGTTGGGCAAATGCATTTTGAGTAGAGAGAGAAAAGTCAATGGTGGTTTACAAAATAACCACGAGTGGAAAAAATGTAATGTTTGCCGTGTACCAATGAAGTGCCAATGCATTTCTACATTTGCATGCATACACATACTCTTGCACAGATATTGGGGTCAACAAACTGCCAAGTTACCACCTGCCATCCAATTACAATGCAGGACACACCATTAACTAACCAATCGGATACACACTCAAAGAGCACAACGCCAATCAGAATTGAGCTTCACTTGTTCTGCAACCCCCCTACATACCTCCCATCCATCGAACACACACACACACACACACACACACACACACACACACACACACACACACACACACACACACACACACACACACACACACACACACACACAAATCCGGTGCCTCTCCATGGCAACAGAGCCTAACATCAGCGAGCAATCTCTATGCATACTAACATGCTTGCAATTGAAAGACGTCAAACTCTTCCCTGTGCATCAGCACCACAAGAGAACCACTCCATCCCATAGCGGGCCCCGAACAAACTCCACATGCGATGCCACGATTGGGCAATCATTAGACCTGCACATTGTACACCTGATGCTTGGATCCTTCCATCGATTTGCAATCTGTACTTTCAATGTGATTGGGACTAAATGGTGATTGAACTTAGGATGATCTATAGATCTATACCCGAGGCTATAGAATACACAAGTCACCAATGTATGGGACTGCACACTGTACCTCATCGCCGGGCTCCTAGGTGGGGAGGGGGAGTTCAACACATGCAGCCCATACAGGCGCTCCGACGGCCACTTACACTTCCAGGATCCGGTCCCCCTTGGAGATCCCGGCTCTGTCCGCCGCCCCTCCGGGCAGCACCGCGCTGACGTGCTGCAGCGGCGCGTACAGCTCCCCGTTGATGCTCCGCAGCTGCCCCCCCTCGCTGACCTGTCCGCGGACATTGAAGCCGTAGCCCGAGTCGGACTTCACTATCCGGACCAGCCGCGGGCCCGACGTGACGGTGGTGGCCGTCGGGCAGGCACCGCCGCCGCTGCCCGCCGGTGTGCTTCCACCGGAGCCGTTGCGGGAGAAGGACTGGGCCAACGGAGGGACAGGCGAACTAATTTCTTCTCCTTTGACATCCGCCATTTTCTACAATAGTTGTGTCTTCCGTGACCAGTATAACGCTAAGGATAAAAAAATACCCCAAACATTAGCTCGTTGCAAGCTAACCGTTTGGCTAGGTGATCGCGATGTGGCGGAAAATGCCGAGTCCTTCCGATGATATACAGAGCCTGGGACCGAGTCCTTCCGATGATATACAGAGCCTGGGACCGAGTCCTTCCGATGAAATACAGAGCCTGGGACCGAGTCCTTCCGATGATATACAGAGCCTGGGACCGAGTCCTTCCGATGATATACAGAGCCTGGGACCGAGTCCTTCCGATGATAAACAGCCTGGGACCGAGTCCTTCCGATGAAATACAGAGCCTGGGACCGAGTCCTTCCGATGATATACAGAGCCTGGGACCGAGTCCTTCCGATGATAAACAGCCTTGGACCGAGTCCGTCCGATGATACACTGAGCCTTGGACCGAGTCCTTCCGATGATACACTGAGCCTTGGACCGAGTCCTTCCGATGATACACTGAGCCTTGGACCGAGTCCTTCCGATGATACACTGAGCCTTGGACCGAGTCCTTCCGATGATACACTGAGCCTTGGACCGAGTCCGTCCGATGATACACTGAGCCTGGGACCGCCCAGGTACGCTGTTCTAAAAGTTTCCTCTTGAGAAGGCGGGGTGGAGCTTATTTCACTGCATTATCATACATTTTAAGTACTTCGTACGTGAACTATTTATGAGTAGGCCTATGCTCTATATTTGCGTACATTTTGTTCATATGGCATTATTTTGTATATTGTATGCATTATTTCGAAATTGCAGTCAATTCCACAACGAAGCGTAGACCTACATGTAGCCTACTAGCAGAAGAACAGGTGCATCATACCGACTCACATCTTTGTTGTTGCTTTGTGATGTGAATGCTTGTATGTAAGAAATAAAATGAAAATAAAAGGATCTTGCCACTCGTCACATTTATGAGACGCTAGCTCTACCTGGCGGACATTGGCAACGGTGCAATCGCTTTTACCCATTTACCACAATAATGCACACAATACATTATTCTGTTCCCGAACAGCAGGGTGTGTGGAGAATAAAACATTGCTTTGTTCCTTTTAAATTATGTGTATAGCCTAACGGCGTGTTGGCTATGATATATTTTCTTTAACATACATGTTGTGACTTGTCTCTGAGCCTGTTACAGAGGTTAAACTAGCTGAAATATTGTAATCAAGGGAAGATGCAGTGAAGTGCAACTGCACCCAATGTAAATGTTCCATTGTGCCATAACAAGGAAATTCAGACTAACTCCTTAGTTCAAATAATTGTAACTGGGTTATATAGACTAGGTTAAAGACTTTTAACTGGGGAGAGTTAAAAGCCCCTCCCTAGTTCAATTAGGGAAGACTCGTTAAAAGTCTTTAACTTGTTCAAGACTTTAACTAGGAAGAGGCAAATAACAAAGGAAATAATCGGATATGGGTATGATGTGTGCAAATCTTTCCACCAGAGCAGGACAAATAACAAAGGAAATAATCGGATATGGGTATGATGTGTGCAAAGCTTTCCACCAGAGCAGGACACCCTTTGATTGGGGTCAGTAACCTTTTGTTTAGACAAGACGCTGTTGAGAAGCTACCAGATACCAAATACCTGAGGGACTGATCAATGTTTAATGATTTGATTCTGGTTTCATTTAATTCTTTCATTAAATGCCCCCCCCAACCCCTCCCCCCCCCCCCCCCCCCCAACACTAGATTCTTCTATCGATTGTTATTCTTATTTGGTGCTTATATTGTCTCACATTTCAAATCAAAGACCAATATAGTACAAGTTATTATATTATACGTCAGACAACCTTCTGCACATTGCTGACCGAAAATTCAGTAAGTAGCTTATAGAGGTGTGCAAAGGACTAATGTCCGCAGGGTTAAGGAAATCTCCAACTATTATCTCGTTCTACATTTTCTCACGTCTTTCCAAGACAGTAAATAGACACCCAGATACTAGCATTATACATAATAAACAGAATATGTCTTGTGGAACGCACATGCAGGAGTGAGGAGTGCTATTATTGGTCCTCCTGTTCATCCTCTTCTTTGCCTTTGCCCTTCTTGCCTCGCTTCTGCTTGTAGTATCCCCTGGCCAGCGTGGCCACACACCGAGAGAACTCGTTGAAGTTCACCACTCCATCATGGTTCTTGTCCAGAAAATCCATGGCCTTGGTTACATCATCTGCATGGATCTGTTTCTGAAGAACACGTTGCAGGAGTTACCATCTGATACGTGCCTCCATCCATCAATACACGCAAATTATTTCCATACAAATACATATGTGGTCAACCTGGCAACTAACTGAATGAAAAGTTCTGAAAGTTCATGTTAATATTGAGAGTGTATTTGCAGTAGTGTGGCTGTGTCTACTGCTCTAGGGGGTGTTTGTAGCCTCCTACCTGGAACTCAGGCTTGGACACTTCGTTATCGATCAGTGTCTTGAGCTCATCCATACTAATCTGGTTTTTATTGCCCTCCTGTCCGGCATACTCCTCAAACACGTCCACCATGGAGACGATCAGCTGCTCTAGGTGAGACATGGCTGCAGCTGGAGGAGAGAGGAAACCCGGGATGAGCATTGTCATTTCTGCATGCAAGTGCCATTTGGTTATTTCAAAGCAAAAGCAATGTTATGAAAATGATCTCAATCTACAGCCAGCGGATAAAGTTTAAAAAGGGAATAAACTGACATACAATATTGTTGATTTATTTGCAAATGTATTATAGCAAAAACAATCTACGGCAATCACTGAACTGAACAGCTGACAAATTAAATGTTTAACAATGTTATTCTTTCCATTTAGAATAAATGAGTCTATACTTCCACCTCTTGTCAACTTATATTTATGGCATCTGCCTTCTCATGTTCTACTTACCACTGGGTGAATGATCAACCAAGAGAGAGAGACCTTCTAGCGTTGAGGTCCTGGACTGGTATGAACCTGATGGGAAAAGCCTCTTCTTAAAGACAGGCGCACACACGCCCACTTGCACACAAATGCAAATGTAAGTCACCATAGACTCACACCAATCGTGAGTCATGTCATGGAAATGTCCCCATAGGCTCCACCCAAACCAGCCAGCCGGGTCTTGTCTGACTGTTGTGTGTTGAGAAACCTCTTCACCAGCGCAGTCTGAATGAGTGTACTTATTTTTGTTTGTAAGTATATGACTGCAGTTAGAGGAAAAATAGTAATAGCAAGGCTTAGACTTAATAAAGTAATAAACAACATTGAACAACAAAACTACAAAACCCCGCCTCTTCAGACTACAGTTTGGTTTAATGTGGAAACATAGGGTAATGCGAGTTCCATTCAAGCCCACAGAAGAGGGTGTGAGTCACAGGCTCATTCCTCAGTGCAACCACAGTAATACTAGGTGAAAAAACATTTGTGTCAACCTTTATGGAGAAACATGTTTCACAAGAATGCAGCCACTAACGCAGACATACCTGGGTCCTTTCTGTTTAAACACACCCATGCTTCCAGCCAGCGCACCACACTGATCCTCCAGCCTTTATATTACATAAACATACACTGGTTCTTTTCCATAGCTCCCCCTCTACCCTCCCCTGCCCTCCCCTGCCCTCCCCCACCAAGACCCATTTAGTCTTTGTTATTTGCCTTCCGTTGCGATCGGGTTCTCGTTGCAGGGGAGTGCCTGGCGGTGTGGGAGGTGCACGGATCATGTGTTGTATCAGCACAATAAATGCTGTCCACCTCTCTGCTCTCTCTCCACACTGGCTGCTGGGCCAGCAGTGCATGCAGGTTCACTACAGTGGAGGTCTTCCATCGATGTTCCTCTGGACTAGGTCAGGATATCATTGTGTTTATGCATTACCTCTCAAATTTGGTCCTCGTGTTGATGAATTCACAACAAACGAGAAGCTATGTTTAAATGGAGGTGATGAAGACTTTTCATGATTTCATGATACTAGGTCATTGATAACACACACACACACACACACACACACACACACACACACACACACACGCTACACGTCTTACCAAGCCCACCTTCAACCATCTTTATGTAATTATATCTGATATCAAAGTGGGGAGTCTCTGAAGACCGTGATCAAGACAAGACAAGGTAAATAATGTTTGAGAGGTTAGGGTTAGTAACAACATTTAAAGCAACACATACATTTCAGGTCTTTTTGTTTAGGAAGGTTCCGATCAAGTGAAAGGACGTATCTCAGTGGCCACCGTGATAAGAGCAGATTGAATTCTCTAAATGCTAAGGAAAGGTGCTTTGATGCTTCCTTTCTCATCTCCTTTAGCATAGGGTACACTGGCCCATCCTTTATGAAAGGAAAGGAGATAATAACGTTGACAATTCGTTCACGATAGCAAACAATCAACATGACCAATTTGCATACAATCATACTAATTGGGATTAATGTTGATAATATGAGTGGACGAGTGCAAGCAACCATTCTCAATGTGCCAACCATTAAGTTTGGCTATTGTGACTCTGAGCTTATTTTCCTTTTTTAAATTTAAATTCCAACCGTGGTTATTTAGTTGTTTGTCACTGGTTGTCCACGTTTATATTTGATGAAACATGGTAAGAACGCATGGCTTTTTTTAGTTGTCCATAATCCAGTTCAATTTTAATTAATTAATTACTTTTGTACATCAACATCAACATCAACATGACTCGTTTTTTTTCCAATCAATGTCTGAGGGCCAGTTCCGTTACTCAGATGTGTTAGCAGAGTGAGTGACACAACCTGGCAAAACACCAAGTGTATGCGACACATTAATTAACTCATTAATTTATCATGTGTGAGAGATCATTCCTAATCCTGAGTGTGTATTGACTATTTCTGTTGTTGAGTGAAATGCTCGTTGCAAGCTTCCTATTGATGTCTGGTGTACCCCTACTGTCCACAAGCATCCCCCCCCCCCTCCCTATATGTATATGGAGAATTGTTGCCACGCCCCAGTGGCAGTGGTGTCATAAAAAAAGAAAGAGGGCTTTAAAATATACTACAATGATAAATTAGGAGGCCGAAGCCCTACAGGAAATGACACTTAGGGGTCAAGGACACTAACAAGTGAGCCACAGAGCTAGAGTCTCTTTTATATCAAGCAGGGTCTCAAAGGACAGATACCATTCTTAGTTTGGGGGCTCCAGCCCTACAGGAAGTGGCTCAAACAGCTCCCTCTCGTGGCCACTCACCCAGCAGCTCGCTTGCAAGATTGTGAAGTGCAGTTCTTCCAAGACCTACACCCATTCAACATGCATATCTGAAAATCAGACCTCTATTTAGTAACAAAAACAAGCTATGAGCAAAATGTACATTAACATTTAACTACACAAATGTATTCTAGGAAGCACGTTAATTTTGATAATTGAGATTCTGCCTGATAGGAAAATGGGTATATGCCATCTTTCTAAATCAAGTTTGATCATGTTAAGGGAGATGTTTTTATTCAATATGCAAATACCTTTATTCCTAAGTATTTAAAGTAAGAGACTTCCAGGATATTACAATTTGCACATTTGTCTTTACTTATAGGGTTCAAAGGTAATATAAAGGACTAGGTCAAGTTTATTTTGTAACTAGAGACATAGTTACAAATATATAAATTAAAATAAAATATAAATAAATACATATATAAATTAAAAATAAAATAAAATTGACTGCTTATAGCTCCAGTGATAAAATAAATAACACTGATGAGATTGGATCTCCTTGACGACAGCTTCTGCCTATTTCGAAGGGAGCAGAGCATGTACGGTACTACCAGTGGAAGGGATGCATAAATGGTTTTAGCATTTGACCCCAAGCCCATCTGATTCTACAAGGCCACTCCAGTCGGTCTAAGGCCTTTTCTGCATCAACCGATAATATAGCTGACAATGTCAGAAAATAAATAAAATTGTAAGCTGATAAACGCTTTTTCACACTGTCCACCTTTAGGGGACTTTCCCTCGTTCATTTTTGCTAAGGATTGTTTAAGTTTATCAAGAGATAAACGGGCCCCTGATATAGCGGCTTCCTCTGTTGATAGTGAAGTCATATTCAGTTTCTCAATATAATTGTTCCTGATTCGGAGGAATTGTTATCTGAAGGGGACAGCTGTCTATACAAGTTACACATGTTTGATAATAAACTTTGGGTCAGTTAGCGTGGTCCCAGTTGCTGATGATTAATTACTATATTGTATATTTATAAGTTGGAAATTCGATTTTAATTGATTGTCCAAAAGACAACGAGGGCAATTGCCATAAAAGTAAAGATTAAGTCTAGGCTGCTCCGTTGGGGTACCGAGCGGTCTGAAAGGGTGCCGAAAAGTTGGAGCTACACACGCCGTCCGTTGATTGGTCGACCGAATCGTTACTTCCGTGCGACAGGGGGATAAAAACAAACAAACACAGCTTAAAGCCCTCCCTACAATAAGGGTCCTGTCGGCGGTGGAAACGTGAGCCGCACCTAACCACTCAGTGGAAACACGCCTAAGATTCAATCAAAAAGTTAATGCTTTAATCCATGAGTGGTTTGAGGTTTGCTTGATTTTGTCAAATGTTCATATCAGAACCAATTACTACATCTGAAGACGTTTTTACACTGCCAAATATGCCCGTCTAATGAGCGCCTATTTCGCGGCATGGTCCGCGCGTTTACACTGCCCGAGGTAAATTGCCTGCTTGAGCTAGCACCCCGATTCACCCTCCAGGACCCTACACACACATTGGCGGTTTGGGTTTCATTCTGATGTAAATGCAACGGCTCCGCGGGGGGGGGGGGGGGGGGGGGATTAGGTAGAGGTGTTGCTGCGTTGTCTAGACAGAGACAACGCAGCGATATCAACATGAGTCGTTCTAACTGTTGAGAAAGTGAAATCCGTGAGCTTCTGATCATCATGGGAGAGAAGTTGATGCAGTCACATTAAACGAAGACGGGGAAAGATGGTGCGATCTACGAGAAAGACGCAGAGGAACTTTCCTTACGAGGCTTTTGTCGGGATAAAAAACAAGTGGTCAGCAAAATAAAGAATATGTTGCCGTTTTTTGCACTTGCACTTGTATACATTCGTAGTATGCAAATTATTCTAAAGACATCTACTCTCCGTGCGTAGCCCCGCCTTCTCCCATGAACCAAGAAAGCCCGCTCCGTGAAGACGGGGGATTTTACCCCCTTGGTTTTACACAGGCAACTTGAGATAAGATGGTGAAATTGCCGGGCGTGCCAAGCCGGTAAGTGTGTTGGCAGTGTAAAAACAGTCAGTCTTTATTTTCTCACACTAAAGTGTTAGCAGGGATGGGTGGATCGCTAACCTAAGTGCAGAGCTGCCAACTCTCATGGTTTCACCGTGTGACACACGTTTTTGCCTGTTTACACATGCACACACGCCACACATCCAATTTCTCACGGCAAAAAAAAAAAAAAAACGTGCCTGTCCATCCATTCATTTTTGAATGAATAACACTTGCATTGATGTAGATTTAATGGCATTGATTATATTAAAAATAACATTTTAAAAACCAAAATGTGTTATGAACTCTGAAATTGTCTGAAAGTTCAATATTGTGCGCCCTCTTTGCTGAGACAAGCTAGCGAGCGCAGTACAATGGGAGCTGGATGTGGAGTTTACCCCAGAATAAGGAAAGACATGGCGGGAAAGAGAGACAACTTGATTGGGAGGAAGAGCTATTTTCTCCACCAGTGCAAGACCAGTGTGTAGGACTCATTTGCCTGGCCGTGCAACTTTGTTATTCAGGAAGTTTGCTTCAAACAAGTAGCCCTTCATATTACTCAGTGCCCTTGAAGTAGATCTCAGGTTCAAAAAGGTTGGGGACCCCTGCCCTAGACTATCCTTAGTCAAAGTTATGCAAAAGAGTATAGACATTCTAAACAATATGGCTGCTACAGCCGGAAGTGTGTTAAGTTTAAGGCCACACATACCGGAAGTGGGTGTATGTCTGATGCATACACCCACTGGTGCCTCCTGACTATGCCGCTTCTACAGCTGTACTCGGGCGTATCGGGTACAGCCGTACATTTCTGGTTATTGAGAAAGGGTTAGGGTTAGGGTGTGATTCTTCCCATGGTGAGGGAGAGCCACATTCTTCCTTGCCACTTGGGCACGGGGCCTGGATGAGTCACCTATACAGGTTGAGTCAGACGTTACAGTGCACACATAGGGCCAAGCCTGAACAGCTAGACCTACAACCCTATACATGGAGTTAGAATAACATAACTAGGTATGTAAGCGAGAGGTATTCAAAGCCCACGCACCGTCAACCCAAAAGTCTGCCCTTTGACTCATAGTAAAAGTTAAACTAGCACTAGTCGCTATCTGAATGAAGCGCTCTGCCTCCTGCCTAGTATTGTATTTACAGAAAATGTAGTGGAGAGATATCTAAGATTTCTATAAACATAATGTTTATTATAGTCCGAAATATTCCAGGTGGGTAAACCAATTATTTGCAAAAGACGTCAAAATATTAGTCTCAAAACGCAGTGAGTAAGTGCAAATATATAAAAGTTAACTATAAAAAAGAACTATAGGGGAGATTGGAATTACTGCATACCATGTTAAAGCTTTAATAACACTATGATATGATCTAATTATTTACAATAAGCTAATTATGAATGTCATAGGATGGTTACCACCAAAAGCAAAGCAGATGATTCGCCGGCCAAGGCAACGGCGCAGCGCACGCAACCTGGTGAACAAGAAAAAAAAAAAAAAAAAACAACGACGCAAATTCGCCTCGAGTTCAATTGACGTGGATTGACAGCCTATCAACGTTCAGTTCCTGAAGGCCAGATTGGATCACTAAATGGATGGACAGCTCATCGCAGCCGTCTACGGCCTCCCGGAGCTCTACTACATGACCTCAGAAGTCTACAAAGACACAAGAAAATGTGTTTTGGTCACTTTATTCCAGCTATCAATTGCACTTTACAATGAACCAAGTTGCCACAAGCAATTAGCACAACCACCGCTTGGTACGTTTTTAAGATACAATTTTAAGATACAACAGTTCATTACAAATGTACATTTTGTTTCTTGTCAGAGGAGATATGCTGCCAGACATGGAAGAGCTTAAGGGACACCTACCTCAAAGAGAGGAGAGAACAGGCAGAGAGGGAGAGTGGGTCAGCAGCAGGCCCAGCGCACCCAGTGCTGGTGCTTATCCCTGGTCTACACAGAGAGAGAGAGAGAGCGGCAGTACCCTGGGTCTGGGGCCGTTACACAGAGAGAGGCAGTACCCTGGGTCTGGAGCCGTTACACAGAGAGAGGCAGTACTGGGTCTGGGGCCGGTACACAGAGAGAGGCAGTACCCTGGGTCTGGAGCCGTTACACAGAGAGAGGCAGTACTGGGTCTGGGGCCGGTACACAGAGAGAGGCAGTACCCTGGGTCTGGGGCCGGTACACAGAGAGAGGCAGTACCCTGGGGTCTGGGGGCGTTGGGTACACAGAGAGAGGCAGTACCCTGGGTCTGGGGCCGGTACACAGAGAGAGGCAGTACCCTGGGGTCTGGGGGCGTTGGGTACACAGAGAGAGGCAGTACCCTGGGGTCTGGGGCCGGTACACAGAGAGAGGCAGTACCCTGGGGTCTGGGGCCGTTACACAGAGAGAGGCAGTACCCTGGGGTCTGGAGCCGTTACACAGAGAGAGGCAGTACTGGGTCTGGGGCCGGTACACAGAGAGAGGCAGTACCCTGGGGTCTGGGGGCGTTGGGTACACAGAGAGAGGCAGTACCCTGGAGTCTGGGGCCGGTACACAGAGAGAGGCAGTACCCTGGGGTCTGGGGCCGTTACACAGAGAGAGGCAGTACCCTGGGGTCTGGGGGCGGTACACAGAGAGAGGCAGTACCCTGGGGTCTGGAGCCGTTACACAGAGAGAGGCAGTACTGGGTCTGGGGCCGGTACACAGAGAGAGGCAGTACTGGGTCTGGGGCCGGTACACAGAGAGAGGCAGTACTGGGTCTGGGGCCGGTACACAGAGAGAGGCAGTACCCTGGGGTCTGGGGCCGGTACACAGAGAGAGGCAGTACCCTGGGGTCTGGGGCCGGTACACAGAGAGAGGCAGTACCCTGGGTCTGGGGCCGGTACACAGAGAGAGGCAGTACCCTGGGGTCTGGGGGCGTTGGGTACACAGAGAGAGGCAGTACCCTGGGGTCTGGGGCCGGTACACAGAGAGAGGCAGTACCCTGGGGTCTGGGGGCGTTGGGTACACAGAGAGAGGCAGTACCCTGGGTCTGGGGCCGGTACACAGAGAGAGGCAGTACCCTGGGGTCTGGGGCCGTTACACAGAGAGAGGCAGTACCCTGGGGTCTGGGGCCGGTACACAGAGAGAGGCAGTACCCTGGGGTCTGGGGCCGTTACACAGAGAGAGGCAGTACCCTGGGGTCTGGAGCCGTTACACAGAGAGAGGCAGTACCCTGGGGTCTGGGGCCGGTACACAGAGAGAGGCAGTACCCTGGGTCTGGGGCCGGTACACAGAGAGAGGCAGTACCCTGGGGTCTGGGGCCGGTACACAGAGAGAGGCAGTACCCTGGGGTCTGGGGCCGGTACACAGAGAGAGGCAGTACCCTGGGGTCTGGGGCCGGTACACAGAGAGAGGCAGTACCCTGGGTCTGGGGCCGTTACACAGAGAGAGGCAGTACCCTGGGTCTGGGGCCGGTACACAGAGAGAGGCAGTACCCTGGGGTCTGGGGCCGGTACACACAGAGAGAGGCAGTACCCTGGGGTCTGGGGCCGGTACACACAGAGAGAGGCAGTACCCTGGGTCTGGGGCCGTTACACAGAGAGAGGCAGTACTGGGTCTGGGGCCGGTACACAGAGAGAGGCAGTACCCTGGGGTCTGGAGCCGGTACACAGAGAGAGAGGCAGTACCCTGGGTCTGGGGCCGGTACACAGAGAGAGGCAGTACCCTGGGTCTGGGGGTGGAGGAGGACCGGACCGCAGAGTGCTTGGAGAATGCAGTGGAGGACCAGGGTGCAGAGGCAGCAGCAGGGTCAGCCATCTAGGAGGTTGGTTGATAAGCGAAGACACACACGCATGCCCGTGTTATATTTATGGACTTTTTGAATCATGTTCAATATGGCTCACTTTCTTTCTATTGACTCTTATTGACTTATTTTGTTGACTTTTACTGTTTGTCCATTTTGCTGTTTGTCAACTGTACTGTACTGTCTGTTGGATGCCTGGATTAATGAATAAAGTATCTACTCACTTACTTACTTACGTGATTTGTGGTACAGATGGATAACTACATCTTTGTTATGTTGTCACCTTACTGTAGAAAGGTTGTCTGATTCAAGTGGGGGAGAGTCCAATGCTGCTGCTTCTGAACCAATACCACCACCAACAACACCTGCTGCCTCTCCCATCAGTGTCCCAGGTATGTAACTTTACATGACAGAAGTTGGATTGCATTTATTTCATGCTACACTTTGCTTACGTGGTCATTGGGGTCCTTATGCATAAATGTTGTGTTATGAGCATGACTAGTAATGCATTCATAGCTTTTCATGTTTCATTCATGTATTTTAGTCTTTCAATGATTTCAATATTTTAACAAATATTAAGTTTACAAATGATTGCATTTATGGTATAAAGTACTTAAATATGTTGTTTCCATGTCATAGTGATGAGGAGGATACGGAAGAGGACCTGGTGGAGGGAGAGGGAGTTCCAGAGGCGGCTGTTGGAAGTGTTGACGAGGCCGCCCCACCTGCTCCAGCACCCCCACCTGCTCCAGCGCCCCCACCTGCTCCAGCACCCCCACCTGCTCCAGCACCCCCACCTGCTCCAGCGCCCCCACCTGCTCCAGCACCCCCACCTGCTCCAGCGCCCCCACCTGCTCCAGCACCCCCTCAGAGGATGCATTTCTTCAGAAGTCTGATTCCTTCCCTGCAAAGACTACCTCCCCATCTGAAGGAATATGTGAAAATTCGCATTCACAAACTCATTTGTGAAGCCAGCCTTGGGCTGATCAATGTGGAGACACCGGAATAGAATAGTTGCACTGGGGCAACAATCTTTGCAGGGAACCAACAAGGCTTTCCATTATTAATAGCTTTTTTTTTGTTCTTTCTCTCTCACACACACACACACACACACACACACACACACACACACACACACACACACACACACACACACACACACACACACACACACACACACACACACACACAAAATAAAAGCACTCCATGAGTAAGAAAAAAAAAAAAGATGATGCCCCTTGACCTAGGGGTAGCCAAGAGGGTATGTTGCCACAAATCCTGTGGTCTGTTGTTTAACAAACAAGAGACACAAACAAAGCTTCCATTAGTCTTGCTCGATAGGATTTATTCTGCGGTAACGCGTCCCTGTGGTTTAATGATCACCTGGGCGCCCTGCGCCCTCTAGTGGCTTGGTGAGTCATTCTATCTAGAGAAAGCTGACATAGAATTAGATTATTTAGTCAAAAACAAAAAAATAAAGGGGTGTCTACTTTTATATTTTTACTAATGCCCAAATGTATTTATAATTTTAACCCTTTACACACAATTATAAACTACTTTTCCAACCCATTACACACTCCCCTGCTTTTTTTTTTAAATCTAGTCTCCAGACATTAGTCTGTCTCTTTAAAAGTGTCGATTTTTTGATCTCTCAATATGCATGTGGGTAGAAATAGATATGTGGGATATGGGAATGGGAATGGTAACATGTTTGAAGGGGCTGGGACAGGTTGGGTTTGCATTAACATATTCACGCCTGCATTCCATTGCTGGTATGAGGGTTGTCCCAGTGTCCCGTAGGTGAACTTCTCTTTAGGCCTTGTCCTCCGCTGGGATCTCCTGAATCCATCTGCCTGAGCCTGATTGTCCTCTGCCTCCACCCGGTGTTCCACCTCTGAGGGTCTCCTTCATCTTGAGCAACTTCAGCTTCTATCCTGACAGGTATGAATTCATCGGCTGAAGCTCGGAACCTTGGCTGGAGTGGTGGAACCTCCCGATGTCGACAGGGTTCTTGTTGTTGACATCTCGTCACCATTCTGTAGCATGGGATCTGGAAGTTTTGGTTGTATGTGAACTCCTCTTCGTCAGAACTGTCTGTAGCTGGGTCACTGACTTTTGTTTTTTCAGTTTGGACTCTCTTGTGCGGTGTTCTGCAGGGAGGGCCTCATCCATAGGTAGTTCATTTACTGGCATGAGTCATTAGAACTGGCATTAGAACCTTTTTCAGATTGAACCTTGTAGACTGGTCCATCTCCAACTCTCTCCACAACTCTGTGAACTACTTGCTCCCTGGCTCAAGAGCAGTGCCTCTGACTCCTGTCATACTGTTTCTTGCCTTTAGATGAGGATTTCTCACTGTTCTTGGCAGCTATTTCATATGCAGAGCGCATTCTTTCTCCCCATTTCTGTGCATATGACTGTCTGTCAGATGTCTCTTTTAGGTGGGAACAGTAGGTTGACAGGTAACCGTGGACTTCGACCATACAGGAGGAAATGTGGCGAGAAGACAGTTGCCTGATGTCTCGTGCAATTATAGGCATGCACAATGTGGGACAGATGGTCTTTCCACTGAGGCTTTTTTCCCTCTTCTAGAGTTCGAAGCATCCGAAGCAAGTGTGCGGTTCAGCCTTTCCACAGGGTTGCCTTGAGGGTGGTAAGGCGTGGTCTGGGAATGGGCGATGCCAGCCAGTTGTAATCTACTGAACATGCTGTTTTCAAACTCTCTTCCCTGGTCATGGTGAAGCTTCTCAGGGTATCTGAAGCGAGGAATGAAATCCTGAAATACCTTATCAGCTGCTGTCTTACCAGATTTGTTCCTCGTTGGATATGCCTGAGCGAAGTGGTTAAAGTGGTCAATTACAACCAAGATATACTCGTAGCCCTGGCTCTGCTCCAGGTGAAGGTAGTCAATACAGAGTAGTATGTGTCCCATTGGAGCTCTTTGTGGCACATTCAAGTCTTTCTGTTTTATACAAGTACATCTTTTGGTTACATAGTCCTCAATGTCATCCTGCATGTACGGCCAATAAAACCTCTCGCGGGCGAGATGGGAGACTTTATCTGCACCTACATGGCCCATGTCATTGTGCAAGGGCTTTAGCACTTTCAGTTTCAGTTTCTCAGGGAGGACTAGTTGTCTGTGTTGCTCAGTCCTTCGATACAGAATCCCATCCTCCACTCTCAGCTTATTCCATTCACCAAGTAGTCTTTTTGTTTGTCTCTCCATGTTTATTTTGTCTCTTTCATTTGGGGTCAAGTTTTTGAGTTTCAGTGAAATTATCTATTTGATGGCTGGATCCTCCTGCTGAGCTGTCAAGACATTTTCTGGGGTGAAGCTGGCAACTTCATTCGGTACGTCATCTTCAGTTACACCGTCAAGCTGCAATGCCACTATCCAAGGGGGACATCATTTTTATGTGCTGCTGTGCTTCAGTGCCACACCACAGACACAACATCAGGCGACAGGAACTCAGTATGCTCACACATTCCTTCCTGGAGACTAAGGGGGAACCTGGATGGAGTGTCGGCATCCACGTTCATCTTACCAGGCCTGTATTTTATATCAAAGTGAAAATCAGCCAGTTCACCGACCCACCTATGGCTGTGTTAAGGACATACGTTAACGGATTATTGTCCGTATAGACCAGGGGTCGGCAACCCTAGGCACGCGTGCCACCACTGGCACATGGCCGCATAATCATTGGCACACTTGCAAAAAAAAAAAAAAATCTTCTTTGTTTTTCTTTTTTTATTATTATTATAAAAAAAATTCACCGCTACAATGCGGCAGTGTAATCATTACTACCGATTTGTTTGGCACTTTATTCTGTTTTGGGCATTTCCTCCCAGTGCAAATATGTTTAAATGAGTTACTGAAAGCAGTGTTCTGAATTGGGATCAATTAATCGTTTTTAAACCTATGTTGTGAGTAATAGAGAAGAAAATATTTAAAAGATTGTTGCAAGTGGCCTGTATGCATGGCCTTCACATGGTTTTTGCAAAGCTGTACACGTCTTAAAGATATTGATGTGGATGTTTCCATCATTCTCATATAATGTATGTTTTTACATTTCTCACAGTGCAAATATGTTTTAGAGTTTTTGAAAGCAGTATTTTAAGATGGGATGTGTGTAATTATAATTTGTAAGCCCATGTTGCAAATATAACAACAAAAAAAACCTTTAAAATGTTGATGCATGATTGTGGACTACATGGAAATAATACAATTCCAGGTCTTCTGGAAATGTTTTTGGTCACTGTGTCATAATTCAGCTTAATATTTAATATATTGTTGCTTAAGGAACACTCATTAACGAGAATGTCCAACTGGCACTGCATGTTGAAAAGGTTGCTGACCCCTGGTATAGACAGTAAAGGTCGGGGCGTAGTATAAGTAGTTACGGAATTTGTCACAGATTGCCAATTTGAGTGCCTAGAACTTGAGTTTTCCGGAGTGGAGGTGGTAATTCCTCTCAGCAGGGGTCAGAGTTCTTGAGCCGTATCCAATGACACAAAGCTTGTTGTCTTGCCGTTGGTACAAAACAGCACCAAGACCCTCATTGGATGCATCTGTGTGCAACACGAACGGGAGGTCGAAATTGGACCAAGCCAGAATGGGAGGGTGAGTCAACATGTATACCAAATTTTCAAGTACACTCTGGTGTTCTGCTCTCCAGGTGATGGGCATTTTTGAAGGGACCTGTCCTCTGTCTCCTTTCTTAGCTCTCCCTTTGTCTCTCTTGAGCTGGGGCTTGCTGACATTGCCATCTGCTTCAGCAGGTTTCTAGAGGAGCTCAAATAAGGGCCTCACGAGCCGAGAGAAATCTTGGATGAAGGAGCGATAATACCCAAGAAATCCAAGCAAGGAGTGGACATCTGTGCGAGGTGTCTTCTCTTTTATCTTTTCTCTTTTTTTTCTTCTCCAGACACCAGACGGCCAAAGTAATGAACTTCCCTCTTAAATAAATCACACTTCGCTGGTCGGAGTTTAGTGCCGTTGGTTCTCATGCGGCAGAGCACTTGTCTGAGATGTTTCAGATGGTCTTAAAATGTTACTGAGCACATCGTCAAGGTAAGGTACGCAGCATAGAAGCACAGAAGCAGGGAGATCCTGTACAAAAAGATATGTCTAATTTCTCAGTTTGCCGTGTGTCTGCCACAAATGCTCCCGTAGAGCTGATCTTTTCCATAATGAACAATACTTGACGAGACTGACGAGAGAAACTGCATGACTGTTCCACCTTAAAGGCGTTGCTTGTTACGCAGGCCAATTTTGATGACACCCGACTCCACTTTCCTAACCAACGTCATTGTGCGACGGCGGGTATTGCTGACCTCTAGCTAGCGTGAAACTACAATTTCCAAAGATTGACTACAACAAGTGCTCTTTTGAGCCATGCGTTCTTCTCGTATTGATTTCAATCAGAGAATCACTTAGGTCGGATTTGGCCAACGGGAATATTTGAGGCCACCAAAAAAAAGAGGCTCAACTTATGTTGATGTTAAAATTAACTGCCCCCAGTAGTCTTTCTTAAATGTGAAGTCAGCATTTTATTTTCTTATGGTGTATATTGTGTGCTTGCTAACCAGCAATAAATTAATTCATTTCGCTTCAAATAATGTGTTTCTGGAATTGGTATCCATTATCCATTATCCATAAATTGTATTTTCTTCTCTTCTCTTCTTCTGCTTAACCGCGTCTCTCATGCGTCTTCGCGTAGTCGGTAAACTTTGTCGGTGGCCTGTTTATTTAAATATTGCCGCTGTAAAGGATTATGGGATACCAATATCTCCTTTCCTTTGGTAAAGGTTGGTCAGGAGTAACCTATGCTAAAGGAGGCTTAAAGGATGCATCAAGGCTCCTTTACTAAGCATTTTTAGAATTCAAACCACCTTTCCTCCAAGTACTTCCGGGTCATCTCCTTAGGAAAGGAAATTTCCTCTTATTCATAAAAATATAGAATTCATAAAAATATAGAAATATAGTCCTACACGAAACTCATTCAATGTCTTTTCATATTTTCTCATAAATGTGTAAATAAGCCTAACAAAAACATAGATTATTTTTTCCCCCATTAGTCTTTGTTGTGAGCAGTAGTCCTATAGGACAGTGACCATGATTTGCCTCAATATCAGAATAACACCCATAGGACAAATAGCAATTGTTGGTGGAATGCCATAAGGTAGGTCTGTATAATATGCAGTGTATTGATGTGTGTTGATGACGCTGCTGTCCCACGACTGACCGCTGCGTGGAGCTTCATAATTCTTCTCTTCTTGCCGATATTTTGCATTCCTAATTTTTTTCTGCTTTCAAAGGCCTTTTATTATTAGACACGCCAGAAAACATAAAAGATCAAACAAAGCTAAAATACGTCTGGCCTTTTGAGAACTACTGACCTCTGGTGGTTGCTGTACGCCTGTCAATTATTTTGTCTTAAATTGCCAAAGATATACAAGATGATTAATTACACAACATTTAAGTATTTATTATAAACCACGCATCATAGAACATACATAGTATATGCGATTTCAACAAGTCTCATGTCATTGGTTACACCCACGTGATACTGTCAAGAAAAGAGTGCAGATAGTTCAGCTTTGTGCTGGAGGTGCTCTGAGAGAACCAGAGATATCGCATCCTTCGAAAATATATAATCATCACAAATCTGGCCCTCTACCTGCACTGATATGTGCTGACTACGCCACAGAGCATCTGGCTCATATTTAAATGTGCTCTACAGGCTGATACTGCATGATTTATGATCAACTAAGATTAGTGAACACATGTTGCACAGGTTTCTTCAACATCTATTCTACACAGTAAGTTCTGTAGCCTGGTCTGCAGAATAGTTATTAAAACACACTAGAATCAATATATATTATGCAGATGCTGTGTAACGCCAATGTACATTCTATCCGTACGTTGTATTGGACATTGGATACAAATGTTATGTTGTGTTCTTTTAATCCAGAAAAGGCCGCCGAAACAAGATCGCTTTTGACTCACTTTATTTGGTAACGGTTTTGGTCTATTGTCTATGAAACAAAAGGAGAGGAATTGTATATAAACACGCGCGGAGCGTCTCCAAGCTGAATATCTAGTCGATACGCTACTCAGGAGAGACCTATTATATGTGTTCGGTGCTGCTCCCTGTGGCTATGTGAGGATATTACGGCTTTGTTATTAGGCTATTATGTGCTGAAATATGTCACACAGTTACACAAGATAGACGATTAGCACATGCACTATCGTGACGTCTGCAGCGCAGGCCAGCAGGGGGCGTCCCACGCTGTCTGAAGATTGTTCCCCGTTTCAGTACAAGACATATTTTTGTAACAGGGCAAGTCATAGTCATATAACAGAGCTGTCAACTCTCACGGTTTCACCGTGTGACCTGCCTGTTTACACACGCACACACGCCATACATCCAATTTCTCACGGCAAAAGAAACAAAACCGAGACGCGTTCGTTCCTTTCCAAACTCCCCGACGGTAGAGTGAGACAGCGGGAGAAACTACCTCGAGACCCCCCTCCCCCCCTCCCATCAACAACTCCGCCAGCCCGTAATCCCGTACCCCCCCCCCCCCCCCCCCCCCCACACCCTGTAAACACTCCCCCCCCCCCCCCCCCCCCCGGAGCTGGCATGGTCTGCAATTACTGACTAGGCCTACTATTATGTTATATATATATACATATATATACATATATATATATATATATATATATATATACATATATATATATAATTTATTATTATATATATATATATATTAACAGCCATTGAAAACGTTTACATGTCTTGATGATATATAGGCTAGGTTTTTTATACAACAAAGTAGGCTATTAGGCACGAATATTTGATCTTTGTGACTTTGAATATTGCTAATGCCAGAGAATGTCTCATAAGGGTGCTAACATTCTTATCAGAAAAGCTGGCTGTGTTTGGCCATGGAAGAACGCAATTTAGCTGTTTGGCCACTCAATGGAAAACTTGGGCAACTTTACTTTACTTTCCTCTTCTTCGAAAAAAAAAAAGTCCTTATGTCCATCTTGTGTCGCTGTCGTTGATCCGACTCTCAACATAGGCTTGCTTCGGTCGGCTTCGGTGCGTGTTTTGAATGCGTGCGTGATGCTGCTTTGTGTGTTAATAAAAACAGGAAAACGCAGAGTTCTATTTATATGGGTATTCCCCCTACTGATAAAGTGGAACGGATTTGATTGTGAAGCGATGGAAAGAACGCTGCACCCCCAACAATTACGTAACAATATGTAACAAAACAATAGTTGTTTGAGGCCTATATAGTGACGTGTATATGACTACTACTCTGAAAGAAAGGCATTGCGATTTTGTCAAATCTTTATTGGTAAACTTTCAAATGTTTAATTTCAAACATTCCGGTCGAATTATTCTGGTTCTGTGTGGATATCACTGTTTTTTCCCTTTATTTTGCTGTGCCCGATGAAATGCTTCACATGCGGTGGAGAGTCCGACGACAAAGACCATAAACTCTCCAAAATCCACCTTATTATCGTTGTTCTGATCCAGGTCATGCATTATTTTATTCACTGTGTCAGGGCTTTTCTGGGCCTGTAAACAAACCAAAACAATCAGAAGGGGTCTAGTTAGGCATAAACTACATGGGATTAACGGTTAATTATAAAACAGTGTGAATGATGGAGAAAACTATTTTTCTTACAGAGAGGAAGGTGGAAAACTCTTTCTCCAAGAGCTGCTTAAGCTCCTTCTTGGTGAGGGTGGCCTTGTCTCCATCGCCGGCAGCATAGCGGTGGAAGACGGAGATCAGAGACTCCATGCACTTCTCAAGCTCAGACATGGTGGCCGGTTGGGTCTCTGAGAGGAAAGGTCGTATCAGTGTGAGGATATGAGATTAGGTTTGTGGGAGTGTGGGATAGGCCTGGTGAGTATTTTTTTCATCCACATTCTTTTGGTATAACTCATTTATTGCTTGACTTGGCTACTTTTATTTTACACTTATTTGCCTTTTTTGGTTTTGTTAATGTATAAGTCTGTCTTTTTAATGTTTTTTTTTTTAAATGGGATTCGTGCCAGTTAAACCCTATAAATGGTATTGACTTTGAAGGGAGCAATGATCCACGTTTTCAGTGTAGCATTTCTAAAACATTTCACCGACAGACGTTCCAAACCACTTTTCTTTCACCAAATTGTGTTTGTTCAAAAAAGTTTGAGCAACATATACATAGACTACATACATACACTAACGAAAACTGTAAAGTCTTGAAGACCCGAAACTAATAAGATCAGGCGCAGTTCTTATAACGGCATGCGGAAATGTCAAGGATCTGAAACACCAGAAATACTAATATAATACGAGTTTAATACATACCAAGTAAAATATGGGCGGTGGTTTTGCCTCAGAGAACAGCGGGCGGACGTGAGTTCTGCAAAGTTTATATAGCCTAAGCCCTAGTAGATCTGCCCCGCCACGCCCATCATGAAGGGAGGGGTCCATGAGGAAACATATTCCTGAAATTCTTGCCACACCCGCACCTTAACGGCACTAAACAACTTCTTTTTCGAACACGATTTTATTCACGATAATCACGATAATCTTTACCAAAGTTAGCCTACACAACACATAATACAACCAATCCGTCTTTATCATCCTATATCACGAAATGTGTATAGGCAATCCTCAAGGGATTGGAACTCATAACTAGTCTATTTACAATTGAATATGGGTAAATAATATTGGTCTTTAGCCAGCTATTACTGTCTGGGGTGCCGTCTTAAATATTAAGAGTACCACTAAGATTAAAATAAGACCATTTAATTGACTAGCTTGGTGGTCTTCACTTTGCATAAACCAGTAAAACAATGGTACAATGTCTTTCAGATTCTTTTAATTGAAAAATGTGTTTAAAAAAAAAAAAAGGTTTAGAAGAATTGTACCAAAATGATGTTGGAATCTTGGCCCAACATAATTAGTCTGATGAACCAGCGCTGAACCATTTCCTTTCTTTTGTTACTCTTCAATTAGCTGATGGGGGGGCTCCATTCCATTGTGACCACTGTCCCATTGCAATCGTTAGCTAACATTTAAATTTCTTACAAAAAAAAAAATACACCATCAGACAAACAAACAATGGCACCATCACGATGAAAACCTTGGGTAATGGACATGTTTTCAGCAACAGCTGTGGCGAAAAACATCAAGACAAATTTAAATCTTTGTTAATAATGCTATCGAATTGGGGGTTCTGCGGCACTTAGGGAATGTTAACATCACACAGATGCTCCTAGTTCTTTCTCTTGCCCTTGCTTGTAGCTTTGGCCGGGGTTACCGCGGGAACCACCCCTTGGTAGAGCGCCGAGGACACCTTGTTGATGTAGTAGAGGGCGAAGAGTGAGAAGATCAGGCTGGACGGGAAAAGAAACACAATTGTCTCAAGGCCCCATATAAGCCTTAAACCAACAAGATGGTTCAAGGGTACATTGAAGTGAGCTTCAGTCAATATTTGTTATATCTCAACCCTACTCACCATGTTGTCACACACACACGGTGGACCAAACCAGAGGCAAACAACGCCAGACACAGGCACACCAGGACTGGAAGAGGGAAAGAGGACCATATAATAAACAGTTGTCTGTGCCACAGGCTCTGTGCACACAAGCCAATGCTATTTGAATGATTAGCAATCTAGAAATAGGTGTTAATCTAATTATGTTCATACAGAAGTTGGAAATACGATTAAAACATAACAAGAGATAAATAAAAAGATAGATAAAATATATAGATAAAAGATAGATAAAAATAAAGAGATAGATAAAAATAAAATGGTCCAAACTATCCAGTATCACTTGTTTAAGATGCATGGAAAATAGGATTATGTTTTTCTCCTCACCTACTTTACCAAGGTGTTAAAATAAAAAAACACCTCTATATCAACTCCAGCATACGAACATACAAACCAACTTACTCTCTGGAAATATCTTGGCTTGAAACCCCTTTCCAAATACCACATTTTCCAGGTTATTGAATGCCTGCATAACAAATTAAGGAATGCAGCAGTTTCTCAAGGCAATATGCAATGATGATCCAGAGTGGCGCAACGCGGGCAGTTATCATCAGCGACGAGATGCAGCTTTCAAAAGAGGATACGGTGAGGGAACAGATGAAGAGCACAGAACCCAGGAACCCGCCGACGATGGTCAGCCACTCGGTGGAACCCAGCTGCTTACTGAACATCTGCATGCCAGCAAACACCAGGACTGACAGCAGACTGGACAGCACCAAGGACGTCCCGGTGTTGACCGCTGCAGAGAACACGATGAATGTTATGAGAACGCATTAATAGAAGATCTGCAGCATCGCATACAACATAGACAATTACAGAAACATAGACCGAATGCATCGTGCATTAATTACACTACACAAGTGCCTCTGATTTCTGGGTGCTAAATGTGTGTAGTGTGCATATGCACCACTTCCACTTTAGGCCACGTCAGTGAACACACACACGTCCCCTATCATACAGGTTAGCATGATGGGCACTACAAGGTAGCAAGAACGGAGTTACACGACTATATACCAAAATATGTGCATCGATTTTATCTGGGGAGCAATAAAAATGAGTCAACTCGGGTTTCTGAGAGTTCCTGCTGAATAGAAGGAGATATGTGATGTTGTAGGGCTACGTCTGACGCTAGCATCGGTTGTCTACGTAGAGCTACCGGTTAGCCACTTAGCTTCTTCAATGAACTCTTATGCTTGGTCGCGCATTGTAATTGCAGTCTTAACAAATAGTTGCCATATAATACATACCCATTGTGAATGATGAACTAAGGTGAAGAATTTTAAAGGTGTTTAAATGTGTTGAGGAATGTATCCATACGGCTGTAGGAAATAGGAACCTAGGAGGGAGGGACTTCCGGACCGACCTACGTGTGACACCTATGGGCGGGGCTAAGAGGTCAAAGATGGGTTCAATTTTGATCAACATATTTTACATATTTATAGAACACCCAATTACACATTGTTGTGTTCATTCATCCTGGTTCAAATAAGGTTATAAGTCGCAATAAAAAAATAAGTCACATATGTACGTGACTTATTTGGTCGATGTTTAAGCAAATAATTTCCCTGTAAAGCATCTCCTATCGTTTGTATTCCCATAAATATTTGTTATTGTTTCTATTGATCATAAACGATGCACTACAGAGCATAAACATAGTGAAAAACTAAATGTGCATTCTTTGCATGGTAAACTTCAATTCATTATTTCTCCACATAATCTGCAGCCGGAGCAAACTCAACTTGTGTAGAATTTGCATTTTTTCACAGAGAATTTCTCCCACCTCAAAAGTCTCACCTGGGTAAATAAAGATAAACTAATATGAAGCAGCACGCTTTACAAAGAGGCACCAACCCAGTTAATAGCTCTTACACTTTAGTAGAAATAAAAAAGACAACTTCATTGAAAGACCATCGATACAAAACTTTATTTCAGGGGACACCTGATTCGTGTTATATATTTTATTTAAAAAAATTGACAGCTATGCCTGTCAAAAGAGGACACAAATAAACTCCTCAATATATAAAATAGGCTTTAGTGACAAAACACAAAACTACACAGAAGTCACAAAATGTTCTCAGCATATACATACTACATACCCTAGTAAAAATATATCATCTATCTTTAACATTCTAGTTGCCTTCCCATCGCTAACTAAATGTTCATCCACACAGTGGGATAGCTGCTGGCTAATGGTGCATCATGTTCAACTGTATCATACCATGCAGTCATGTTTTAAATAACTGTTATAGTGGCTTCTTCTTCATTCCAAATACTGCGATGAACAGCATTACCTCCACTAATGCAGGAAGCACGCTGTGGACAAATGGAGAGAGATTGAGTTCATTATGCAACGGTGATAGCAATAAAACCAGTGTTTTATTTCTATTATTTTCAATATTGTACAGCCCTGTGTAGGGTAAAGCACATGTAATACAGTACATCTGATAAACTGCCATAACCTGATTGCACTCTACAAATTAAATCAAGTAGGTCTTGCTCCTGGACTCCATTTTGGTTACCAAAACATGATATCAGGTCAAATACTAGCATGTTCATTTTGACTTATATTTTGACTTATTGTGTTAACCTATAATGCTTAACACAATGGTGCCTGTAAGAGCTTAGTTAGTTAGTAGTTAGTTTTATATATATATATATATATATATATATATATATATGTATATATATATATATATATGTGTGTGTTTGACTTCTGGGTTATGGTTATGTTTACATAAGGTTAGGAAACGTTAATATTTGAGTAGGGAGCATCAGAGATGGTGTGGTTGGTGTGGTGAAAAGATAAGAAAGCAATGGGAATAAAGAAACGCACGCATGCACACGCACACACACAAACACACACCGACCTGCAGATGGCAAATATAACCCAATATGTCTGGCATTCCCACTGCTGAAAGACAAAGAATGACAGGGAGACGGATGCACTGCAGTGGGCGGCCAGGGCTGGATGAAGACTCTGTTAGGGAAGAACAAGCCTGGAAGGACATCTGTATGTACTGACCTGCAAATGGCTAGGATCCACCAGTAGATGTCACAGTCCCATTGCTCAAACAGAAAGAATAGCAGGGCCACAGATGCACTGGCATGGGCCGCTGTGGCTATGGTAGGCATTGTAGTCATGGAATTATAGCAGGAGACTCAGCACGGCTCAGCACGTTTTCACTCAGCAGTTCTTATAGAAAAATTGGCATTCCAAATTACTTATGCTGGACATTTTGTATCTATCCTTAATTAGCCTGTTTTGCGGTCAATACTCCCAGATTGCAGCCATCCAACCTTGTGAAAGCTGCATGTGGTAAAGGATACACAGAAGTCCCTGGCTGCAGCTGAACATGGAGACCCCGGAGAAGAAGCCTCCGTACTCGATCACAAACAGGCCCAAGGTGACCGACAACCCAACTACCAAGCTGGCCAGAGAAGATAGATGTTAGATGTGGCATTATATAGTATTGTATGCATTTGTTTGTTTATTAATGTGAATGTGTGTGGATACATCACATTATGTTCTTACTTGGCGTCTTCTTTGTCGTATTGTTCCTGACTGAAATCCAAAGGTAAGCCTGCCTTGACATTGTTGTCCTTTGAACAAATTGTAAATGAAGTATGAGCATGGCATTATCGGAAATACACCATCCTAGTATAGAAAAGTGGGAAACATCTACGGTTTGAATCTGATTAAAGGCCCATGGTTAGTGGGTTAGGGTTACAAAACAAGAATAGAGATATTCAGATTTGTGATTAGATGACAATATTATATATATATATATATATATATATATATATATATATATATATATATATATATATATATAAAGAAGGGAATACCCTTGACCCTTACCCTTGACCAGAAGATGGTGATGACGATGACCAGATGAGCGGTGATGGTGAGGAACCTGGCGGGAACCAGGCTGCTGATCACCGCCATGGCCGCAGGGGAGAGCGCCTTCTGGAACTAGTAGGGCTTCACTCGGTGTAGTAGTACTCGTAGTACTTAGTAGTAGTAGTATTTATCATCGGTCGTCTCACATCAGGTTAGCCGATCTAGCTGCTAACTCTCGGGCTAATGCGTTTAATCACAATGATGATGTTCAAACCACTCAAGGGCAATGGCGTTAAAAGCTTTAAAGTGTTGACTGCTGACATAAGGATCACGATATGCTACGAGACTGCAGCGCCAAATAGAGAGGTGGTTGCTACAACAACTTGACGGCGAGATGCAACCCCAATTATAAACCGACTTGACCTGTGAACAAGTGAAGAAGACGGTTCCGGACACGGACCACTATTGCGGTGACACTGCTTCTAGCTGCCTGGGTTATACTGCCCTCCGATGGAGAAATGTTAACCGGGCTAGAGACAGACAATGCAATTTATTTGAGCCAGGTGGTTATTTACACTCTGACATTAACAGTTGTGTTTCTAATGATGAAGTGATGCAGACAATCTAAAATTGGAATCAATGAAAGAAATCTTCCGGAATTGGGCAATAGCTTGGTAGGCCTATGAGATCCAGAATAATCCAATGCGGCCGGGGTGGGAGACAGACACCTCCAACAGCCCCCTCTCCCTCACTACAATTCTGCGCGAATGAACGGACATAGGCTACGGTCCCAGCGTCTTTACTACAACGAGGACACCAGTGCGCCACAGCGCATTTCAGCCATCCTTATAATTAAAATCCTAATTAGGTATGACTATATAGACATGGGCTCGGCCCACCTCGTGTAATACCTATTATTTAGCTCCAGGCCTTCACCGTGCACAGAAACGGATTCTGTCTACCGAAAGAAGCACAATATTGGATTTTTTTCAAGGCATGGCAGAAGAGGAATTACAAACCTTTACTTCGATAATGGACGCGTTGGTTCGCATTACTGTGAGTGTGACGCACATTGTGCATTTTATTCTCGCAATATCATGTCATTCTTATAGGCCTGCACAAAATATGTTTAATGTCTCTCATTTCCCCGTTTTGGGAGACTCGAATAGAATATCCGTAATATCTTCATTTAGGATAAGTCTGCTTAGAAAAACGCAATCATATATTTCAAATAATGATTAAAAAAGGTGTTTAAATATTCCCCCTACTCTTCCATCATCTTCATCCATAAACATTGTTACAGCCTTCGTGTATATTGCCAAATATCATCGAATAGGCCTATAGTCTTACATGTTAATACGATATGCATGACTTTTCTGTGATGATTTGACCCTTTAAAATTAAAAATTTCAACCTTTAAATACAAGGTTGGTAAGAGTTAAGCAGCGGAAACGGAATGCAAGGCTAGTTCCAACTGTTGGCGAATAGGCTACTGGACAGATTCACGCAGCGGTGTGAATCATTTAAATCTCATGCACTCAGCAAACTGTTTTTGTAAAAGGTGTTTAACTGGCACCATGCGAAATACTAGAAAAAGGCAAGGGTTGATGATGTTCGTTGCCATAGAAACGGGATGCAGCTCCCACATCATCTGATGTGTTGGCCTATGTCAGATATTTTATATTTATTCAATATATTCTAGTAGCTATGATATGATATGATGATAAATATATATATATATAGTATATAATT
>NC_140278.1:1888355-1895855 GCF_964030765.1 Micromesistius poutassou
ATAGTCTGGACCAGGTAGACTATGTTCTGGACCAGGTAGTCTATAGACTATGTTCTGGACCATACATACTGTAACATGGAATGATCTTTTCATCATAGTATAACCTTTGAACTATGCAGATTACGTTCTAATGAGCGATGTTGGATATGCGCCACGCACACCGTAGCTCAACCTTCTCTCAGCCCAGGCAGAGCTCCACACATCCACACAAACCGCGCTGCGCGGCCCTATTGTCTCTATAATTGGGGACTTGGTTCAGTAACAGTGATAAGATAGCAGAGATTACTATGTTGACGATGATATAGGACAAACTCCCACGTTTAAAAAAATCAAAAAACGTTCTGGCTTCACTGCCTCTTCAACGTTACGTCAGGTTGTGTAAAGTGGTATCGGCAGTTGTATCGCAGAAGTTTTACGAGTATGAGGGCATGAGCACAGTATCAGGCCCGAGTCCAGTATTGGGATGGGCAAACCACTGGTCTGTCATGTCACCCTCACACAGATGGATCAATGGCTCTAGGTTGAAACCTGAATCTCCACAGATCCTTTAACTACGTACATAACTATGTATGTGACATCACTTTCAGTCAATAGTACGATAACATTTTGTGCAATGAGATGAGCTCCCAGCTTTTCTCTGAGTTATCGAAGCTGTGTCTTTTGAGATTGTTACAGAGAGTAGTTAAGACCATACACTGTAATTAATTAATAGAGAGGTGAGATAAATCCATGGTCTTTAAAGATAGAGAGGGTTGTAAACAACCTAAAGGTTATGAATTGGTCATATCGGCTGTATAATAGTAACATCCTTTAAGGTCATATTATATAGAACTATCAGTGGCCATATAGGGTACAGCCTGTGAGCAGCGCTCATACTATTTGTATGTATAAGTATGTAGAATTGAGAATTATACATACTTGAGAATTGAGTGGCATCGTGCACAATGGACTGGGCAGAGCAGGATTCTGATATTCATGAGTGTGTTTTAATTAGTGTAAAAGTCTATGAAAATAATTGACCTTTAAATGAGCCCATAATATCTACAAAGAGAGTGGTTCCTCTTCCACAGAGTGCATCATGTAACACTACCATGACGTAAATGTTTTAGAGACCTTTGTTCTCCTGTTCCATCACTAAAAGTGATGGAACAGGAAAACTGTTGTGATTCAACTGCCCACCCTCAGGTCATCAAAAGCAACCGGTATTCAGTCTGCTCTTCTGCTATCGGCATGAATTATCAATTATTTTAACTCTTAACGATAATTATAGCTCTATGAATCTAGTTTACCCATATGGATAAATAGGTAAATAGGATATAACCTCCAGCATGTTGGACGACAGGTACTGTGACCATGCTGACAACAAACACAAAGTGTCTGATTGTGATTGATTGAGGATAGAGCAGACAAAAATCAACAGTTTAAAATAAACTGTTTCTTTTAAAGTTTATTTTTTGCAAAATGGTGATACTGACTGACACCTTTCACAATCCAGGCCAGTACAGGCCACCATAGCCAAGGGAAGAAATTATTTATGAAATTACAATAGTATTACTTTGTTGCACAGTTTATCAACACTGCTGTAAAACCTCTCTCTCTCTCTCTCTCTCTCTCTCTCTCTCTCTCTAGACTAGTGAAATCCATAGAGCACATGCAGTCTTTCTCTCTCTCAGCTGACCCGTCCTTCAGGAACTTCCACATGGACCCTTCCAAAGAGCTGAAGCTGCTGAACGGCCTGGAGTTCATCTGTGGTGGGCTGCTACCCCTTTCCTCATGTGTCTGCGTGGCCTTCAGAGCCCTGAGCTGACCCCCCTCTCTTCCCGTCCCCAGCCCCCCTGGCCCCAGTGATCGACACCCAGAAGACGCTGGCCTACGACCAGCTGTTCCTGTGCTGGCGCCTCCCCCAGGACTCCGCCCCGGCCTGGCACTTCTCCGTGGAGTACCAGCGGAGGACGGGCGTGGTGGGGACCATGTGGGGCGGGACCAGGTCGCCCAACGCGGCCAATGCTTGGCAGCGTCTGGACGATGTGGGCGGGACCAGTGCGGTGATTGACAGGCTGGAGATGGACAGCGTGTACGTGCTGCGGGTGCGGGGCTGCAACAAGGCGGGCTTTGGGGACCACAGTGAGGAGGTTTACCTGCACACCCCTCCAGCACCGGGTGAGTTCACACCACGGCAATGGATGCTCCAGTGTTCTTTAATGCAAACAAATGTATTTTATAGCTAGTGATTATGGAATGAAAAGCGTGTTACTTCTACCCAAGTAAGAGAGTTTGAAGTAAGCTTTACTTATATATATATATATATATATATATATATATATATATATATAAATCTTACAATCGTGTAGAATGGGTGCTGGATCAATAAACAATAAGACAATACAAAGATTGCAAAGTTGTTCACTTAATTACAATGAAGTATAAATGGTAAATAGACTGCATTTATATAGCGCATTTTTTGTAACCAAAGCGCTTTTCAATATTGCCTGACATTCACCCATTCATACACACATTCACACACCGACGGCGGCGTCAGCCACGCAAGGCGACAGCCAGCTGGTCGGGAGAAGTTAGGGTGAGGTGCCTTGCTCAGGGACACCTCGACACTCAGCTAGGAGGGGCCGGGGATCGAACCAGAAACCTTGCCGTTACCAGCCAACCCGCTCTGCCCCCTGAGCTAATGCCGAGTAAATGAGTTAAATGAGTATAATGCTGTTTGTGTGTCTCTTTGGTATTATGTCAGTCCTCATGTTGAAGGCCAATGCTAACCTCCTTCCTCTCCATCTCGTGTGCATTTCTTGTGTTTTCTCGTGTTTCTTTCTGATCTCTTTCACCAATTCCTATTTTACCCCGTCCAACTCAACCCCTGTTCAACGCTGCCTTCCTTTCACTCTCCAAAACAATAGTGCTTATATCTGCTCTCTCCAAGACTGTTTCAACACGTTGACTAGGTACATGTCCACATGACCTCATCTGCTGCTCCCATTACAGTGGAGTCGCTGTAGAGTATCATGGTGTGTGTTTCCTCCATGCAGACATGTGACATACGAGTGGTAGCCTCTTCCTGCCCGCGTCTCCATCGCTCCCGTTGTTTATACCCTTTCCCTCAGTTCTTCCCTATAAGGAATTATTCCTTACTGGAGTTATTCTGCTTCTGCATCTGAAATCCCTCCTCCCCCCTTTTGTTGTCTCCCTGCACCCTCTCCTTTCTCCTCCTCCTCCCTCTACCTCCTCCTCCTCCCTCTACCTCCTCTTCCTCCTCCCTCTACCTCCTCTTCCTCCTCTCCTTTCTCCTCCTCCTCCCTCTACCTCCTCTTCCTCCTCCCTCTACCTCCTCTTCCTCCTCCCTCTACCTCCTCCTCCTCCCTCTATCTCCTCTTCCTCCTCTCCTTTCTCCTCCTCCTCCCTCTACCTCCTCTTCCTCCTCCCTCTACCTCCTCTTCCTCCTCCCTCTACCTCCTCCTCCTCCCTCTACCTCCTCCTCCTCCTCCCTCTACCTCCTCCTCCTCCCTCTACCTCCTCCTCCTCCTCCCTCTACCTCCTCTTCCTCCTCCCTCTACCTCCTCTTCCTCCTCCCTCTACCTCCTCTTCCTCCTCCCTCTACCTCCTCCTCCTCCCTCTATCTCCTCTTCCTCCTCTCCTTTCTCCTCCTTCCCCCCTCTACCTCCTCCCTTCTTTCTCCCCCCTCTCCCTCTCAGTCCTGAGCTTCTCATTGGACTCCCGCTGGGGGCTGCATGCTGATAGGCTGGCTCTGGGGAAGGGGCAGACCTACGCCCGTAGTGTGCCCGGCCTCTCTCTGCTGCAGGCGGCCGACCGCGCCCTCACGTCCTGCCATCTGACCTCTGACCTGCTGGTGGCCGACCTGGCTGTCACTCAGGGGAGGCACTACTGGGCGTGCTCCGTGGAGCCGGGCTCCTACCTGGTCAAGGTGCAGAGACTCTTCTTCATGGCACTAAATGGAGCTTGTGTTTTATTGAACCTCTAACCACTGCTCCCCTCCCTGGGATTGACAGGTGGGCGTAGGACAGGAGGCCAAGCTCCAGGAGTGGTTCCATCTCCCCCAGGACATGGCCAGCCCCAGGTATCTAACCGTCCTCACCAGGTTGACCTCCGTAGGGACAGCAGTCCCTCCAACATCCATTCTTTATGGATGTTAAGGTTTGGGTGGGCGGGACTTCCTGTCAAATTCATGGCTCTGAAAACTTTGTTGTTTGTTGTTTGGAAAGTTGAACACCTTAATGCATCTTTATACATTTATACTTTAAATGTTGTACAACCTCAATCCAATCACAATCAAATCCTGTATTCAAATTGATTTAACAGGTTTGATTAGAGAGCATTTCAATGCAGTGGAAATACTCTGTTGTGGAGTACCTCCAGAACACATTGCAGTACGTACCCCTCGTCCAACGGGGGCCCTCTGTCTGCAGGTGTGACCCGGACAGCGGCCATGACAGCGGGGCGGAGGACGGCCAGGACGCCCCCCCCTTCTGCTTCCTCACCATGGGCATGGGCAAGATCCTGCTGCCCAGGGCCCACAGCCAGGGCCAGGCCGGGGGCCACAGCCAGGGCCAGGCCGGGGGCCACAGCCAGGGCCAGGCCGGGGGCCACAGCCAGGCCGGGGGCCACAGCCAGGGCCAGGCCGGGGGCCACAACCAGGCCGGGGGCCACAGCCAGGCCGGGGGCCACAGCCAGGCCGGGGGCCACAGCCAGGCCGGGGGCCACAGCCAGGCCTGCGACGGCTCCCTGCTCAGCAGCCACAGCAGCGCCTGCCCCCAGTACACGGCCCCGCTGCCCCCCCGCCTGGGGGTGTGTCTGGACTTTGACCGGGGCCGGGTCACCTTCTACGACGCCCACTCGCTCCGGGTCCTGTGGGAGGGGCATGTGGATTGCTCCGCCCCCGTGTGTCCGGCCTTCTGCTTCATCGGCGGGGGGGCGCTCCAGCTGCAGGACCTGGTGGCCGAGCGGAGCATCGAGGAGCCCCCCCAGCGGAGGGTCACCATCCAGTCCGGCAACGGGAAGTGATGGACGGCGAGGGAGGGGGGAGGGGGGGGTGTCGAGCTGTTACCGTGAGAGCAGGGACGGTTTTCATCTTTTTTCAAGTGGGTTTGTCACACTTAGGTTACACTTGAAGTCGTCGTTTTGATACTTGATTGAATCATCACTAGAAGCGCTTGTATAGTACTGGGGTGTGGGGACATTTGATAATAGAAAGTGATTATTATGCATCCGCACATGGCCTGAAAACCCCGTCCTTAGACGTCTCCTGTGGCTGCACTCAATCAAGGTGACCGCGTTCTTCCCCTGCCCCCTTTGTCGTTCCTCTGTTGCTTGCACGGGCTGATCTAAGACTATACACAAATCACTTTACCTCCAAACCACCCAGAATGCTTAACACAATTGAAGCAGAGACTATAAACCAGAGTACGTCTCTGCGTCTTAAAACGACTGAGGAGCTCTTGGAATTGTCAGTTGATAAATAGTTGCATGGTTTTTGCCACATGTAACTAGTCTACTCTTATCAGAATTTAAAGGTCCCATGGCATGAACATTTCACTTTATGAGGTTTTCTAACATGAGTTCCCCCAGCCTGCCTATGGTCCCCCAGTGGCTAGAAATGGCGTTCGGTGTAAAACGAGCAGTAGGTATCCTGCTCTGCCTTTGAAAAAACAAGACTCAAATGCGCTGATTTGGAATTTTCCTGTATGTCGTCATACGGGGACATGTTACCTCCCCTCTCTTTGCTTTGCCCGCCCAGAGAATTTGGCCCGCCAATAAGACCATGAGCTACGACCGTGCGAGTGCCACGTGTGTGTGTGTGTGTGTGTGTCAATACACACACTGTTACGCAAGTGTTATTTGTTATTTGGATAACCGTTCTGCTGTTGGTGTTATGGCACATAACACGCAACACACGGCAAGCTTGCATTTGGTGAAAAGACTAGACTGCGTCTGGTTCTCTGACGTCTCTGGTACTTCCACCAGGAGACTCGTGGTGGGGGTTATCTCAGCCCTATGGTTGAGAAGGAATTGGGGGAAAGGGGGACGCAGTCGTTTGAGATTCATAATATCGTCTGGAGGCGCACACAGATTTTGGCCGTGATAATATATATTATATGATATATGTATACTATCTATGTATAATATTATATTATTTAGATATAGAGCTCCAGGACTCCCGCCGGAGCACCCAGAGTGTTCTAGAATATTTACAGAACACGGCCAAGAGCTGTGTGCACCTCGCCATTGCGATGCATCCACTGTAAACAGTTTTGGGGGCGTGGCCCCAACACTGGAGGGTGGGGCCACGCCCCCACGCTCCACCTTGACCCGCCTCTAAAAAACGGCATGTTTGTGGAGCGCTCATTGTGGGACTGGCTCGTAGTGGCTGTAACTCTGCACCAAGGCTGAATTTTTTGAACGTCTTCAAATACTGTATTAGGGGCCCACTAACACCTATATTAAAGCATTCATAAAGTAGCATGCCATGGGATTTTTAATATATATATATATACTGTATGTATATGTTTATATATGTATCCATGGATATATACATACATATAAATATGAGCAGATAGCAGATTCTTTCTTATTAAAGCACCTTAAATGTATTGCATACATGTGCGCTTGTTCTATCTCTCATTTGAATGGCCGTTAACGAGGGCCGTGCGCCCGGTGCAGAAGAGCTCCGGGACCCGAGGGGAGCCGCTGCTCTCTGCCCAGTGTGTCTCAGAGCCTTACTGTCTGCTCACCATCTCAAAGGACGTCTGTCTCATGGCACAGCAGAGTACAAGGCTGTGAAGCCCACCCTACAGGCGGCCCTGGACGGGGGGGGGGGGCTACACCAGAGCGCTGCGTGCCGTACTCAACATCGACCACAGCGAGCATGTGACCAACAAGCCTCTGTATTGGAGGCCAGCGGGTCTGAGTGAGACGGTAGCCGGTCGGCGCCAGAGACACGGAGCTCCCAGCGCCAGAGACACTGGGAACCAGCACAGGGGTGTGGACCACCAGCGCGCCCCCACACCAACACACGTAGACGTACTGCGGAGAGATGCAGAAAACGCTGGCAAACGAGCCAGCTGATCGGGAAGAGAGACGATGGAACCACAGTCACACTGACACTGTATGTTGATATGACGCTGTGTATGTTGATATGACAGCACTGTGTGTGTTGATATGACAGCACTGTGTGTGTTGGTGTGACAGCGTTCACCGTGGGATTGTCACACAGGTTTAATTGCCATTAATTTCTCCCTTTACATGTTAAGCTCACATCAAATGTCCTATGTGTGAGCCACTGACAGTAACAATAACAGTACAATAACAGTAACTATAACTATAACAGTCTACATCCTGCTCTCACTCCGTCCGTCTTCCAGACCTTTTAGATCAATGAATATATTACCAGTGTGGTCGTAAAGCAAAGCTAACGGTGGAGTTAATGACCAGAGGTTATGGGTTTATTCAATGTGGATGATCACTTTATTTACATGT
>NC_140278.1:1900050-1922550 GCF_964030765.1 Micromesistius poutassou
TCCACTCCACTGGCCTGCCTATTCCGGTTGGGAATGTCGCCCAGTCACTGTGGGAATCCATGTCCCGATGTGTGTGTGTGTGTGTGTGTGTGTGTGTGTGTGTGTGTGTGTGTGTGTGTGTGTACATTATCAGTTGGCACGGGGGGAGGCGGTCCTTGCGTGTCTGAGACGTCTGTCCTAGTTCCCATCCCAGCGTTGTCTGCAGGGGGCCGTCACCGTCACCCGCTGCACCCCACCCCGCCAGAAACATGGTGGAGAGAGAGAGAGAGAGGGGGGGGGGGAGAGAGAGAGGGAGGGAGAGGAGGGGGGAGAGACAGGGGGGGGAGGGAGAGAGAGAGAGAGAGGGGGGGGGAGAGGGGGAGGGAAGGTAGGGAGGGGGGGGGGGAGAGAGGGAGGAAGGGAGAGAGAGAGGGGGAGGGAGAGAGAGAGGGAGGGAGAGAGAGAGAGAGAGAGAGAGAATTTCTTCCTGCTCAATGACGAATACCTGTTGCCTTCAACTAATGCGGATGAAAAATAAACATGTGTACGCCTGAGATAAAATAGATGCAAAAAAATGTAGAATAAATAAATGAACTGCTCTCAAAGGTATTCTGAAATGTCATTAGTATTCCAGAGAGAGATGGGAGCTAATTCGTCGTGTTATGAGCAGAGCAAAGGCTGCTGCCTCTTCTCTTCCTCTTCTGCGCACTAATTATGCTGTAGTTGTTAATTAGAAATACCATGGATGGTTTTCCAGTGCAGGAGAAGCTAATGTAGTCTTGACCTTCTAACAAAGTATTCCCTGATCAGCCTTTTCCCCGACAGATATATGCAAAATATTACAAATCTCTGGGATTATGCATGCTGAGACTAAACACAAACACATGTGCAAGCTCATAAACACATGAAGGGTGCTATTCATTTGTCTTTAACCAGGTTTTATCCGGTCCAAAGTGTTGGTAATGTGGGACACACTGGGTGTAAAGTACACCGCTCTCTTCCTCTCCACCTCTAATGCTCTCTCTTCCCCTCGCTCGGCTCCTCTCCTTTGACTCTCATCCTGTTCCCAACCAAAACTAATCCTGACTTCATTTCAGGATCTCTCCTCTTCTTCTCTGACCGGCTTCCCCTCTCCTCCCCATCCTCCAGCTCCTTTCTCTCCTCCGTTCCTTCTGTCTCTCTGGTCTTCTGTCATTCCTCAAGTGGCACTAATCCTTCCTTCTCTCTGTCTCCTCTCTGCTCTCTTCCTCTTCCCTTCCTCATTTTTTATGATCTTTCGCTACTGGAGCAAAACTAATCTGGGGACCATCCACGGCAGTCTCTTATACGCCCCCCCAAAATCCCCCACATCCCCACCCCACACCCTCGTCTCCTCCTCTCTATCTCTTTGTAGTATCTCCCCCCGTACATACAGTAGCTCATTCACACAACTTCCTCCACCATGGCCGCCTCATCCCTCCCTCCCGCCCGCCTGCCTCCCTCACCGCGCCCGGGCGGCTCTGAGCGGCGGGCCGCGCTTGGATGGGAGTTACATGAGGCCAGACAAAGTGGAGGGGACAGAGATGGATGAGAAGAGAGACGGAGGAGAGTTGGAGGAGCGCTCTCTCTCTCTCTCTCTCCTCACTCTCCTTTCTGTCCCGTTCTCTCCGGTTCTCTCTATATTGGGCTGCCCATTAGTGGTGGTTTACCACAGCTGTTGTTGTGCTTCTCCCTGCGGTAATGCCTCACTCACACTCCACACTTTCAGGTTCCCTCCGTGTGTGTGTGTGTGTGTGTGTGTCCATGTGGTGTGTGTGTGCGGTGTGTGTGTGTGTTTGTTTGCGCATGCAGGGCCCTTTGTGAAGGCATGTTTTATTCAGTTTAAAACTACACATCCATCTCGCTCCCTCTCTCTTTTGTCTTTTTCAACTTGTTTTGTGTTGAACACAGAGTACCGTTAATGGAGGGGGGGGGGGGGGCGGCGGGCTTCCCGAGAGAGGACTCTGGTGTGTTAATTAATTGTCATTTGAACATGTGCGTGGCGCACATCGACGTGGGCACATCACGCACACACACACACACACACACACACACACACACACACCAAGGACAGGGTTAGTGATGGAGCGGAGAGTCCGGTACGCCGTCATTGAGCCAAGGTCAAGCACGGCACCGCTGCCCAGTCCCAGGCTCTTCTGCACGCGCAGCTACGCCCCAGCGCAGCTACGCCCCAGCGCAGCGACGCCCAGCGCTCGGTGCCTTAAAGCAAACACACACACGCGCGCTTTACGGACAAGGTTATGAGGACGCGCAGATTCAGAACTATGCAAGAGGAGAGGGGGTAATTACAGCGCAGTGAGTGTTGTTGTCCCTGAAGGGTCCCTGTAGGTCCATCCGTCTCTCTGCTCCCTGCTCGCCCAGGAGTAGGACGGCACAGCGGAGGACTGAGATGACCCAGCCCCAGTCTCTGGAAGCTCGCCCTAATGGTCTTTGTACTTTTCTTTGGGTTACCTTGTAGATCATCTGGTGGGTCGGTGTCTGCTCTTGCGTTGGCCTAGCCAAGAATTGTGCAAGAAAAACAAGAGAAGGGCTTTGCCCATGTTTGCGTCAGAACCAAGCCTCTGCATCCGAGACACCAGAGTGGTGTTATGTTAAACTCTACTGCCCCCCCCCCCCCCCCCACTCCGCACGCACACACACACACACACACACACACACACACACACACACACACACACACACACACCCCTTCCTAATGCTCTTGTAGTCCTCTTCCCCTGCTTCCACCCTCTCCAGTCTTTGCTTTTTTCTTCCCAGATGTCTTTAAACTCAAGCTTCCTACAAATGCGACTTCCTCTGCGTTTCTCTCTATTCTAATTGATTCTCTTTTCTTCCTCTGTGGATGCATTATGTTTTGTGTGTTGCGGGCTCCTGCTGTGAGCAGTCCAAAGCGCTCATTTCAGGTTGGAGAGCTGCGATTCTCCCCCACTTCTTTCAGTCTTTGAGTCCTTAGGGTTTTTTTGATTTGCTTCCTCTTTTGCTGAGCCCCCTCCTGCCCTGTCGCATACACACATAGTACACACACACACACACACACACACACACATGCACACACACTCACGTACACACTCACTCAGACACTCCATTTTCCTAAATACCTTTGTCCTTCCTTGAAACCGATGCACACACACACACACACACACACACACACACACACACACACACACACACACACAAGCACAACTTTAACACACACACACACAGCTATCCAAGCCTACCGCTCTCTCTCTCTCTCTCTCTCTCTCTCTCTCTCTCTCTCTCTCGCGCTCTTTCTCTCTCGCTATCTTTCGCCTGAATTTAAAACGAGAAAAAAATTACTTTACCAATTTCGCCGCAATTTGTGTCATTTGTTTTTGGGCTGGTCCCGGAGCGCCCAGCGGTCCGTCTCCTTACTGGTCCTGTCTGTGTTGCTAAAATGGCGGCATGCAGGAAAGTAGGTGGCGGGCTGTCTGTCTCTGCAGTGGGACGTTCCTGCTACTAGACAGACACGTGTGCACACACACACACACACACACACACACATCCAACGATGGGTGTTGACATACAGTTACACACACACACACACACACACTGCAGTGTAGAGCCAGCTCTGTACTTTGAGGCATGCCACCATGACCGCCATTTTGTGGTGGAGCTCCCCATGAACACGATGTTGTGATCCACGCTGCGCTCGCACGGACCAGCGCCTTCACAAAGAACATTTTTATGGTTTCACAGGTTTTCATTAAAGGGAATCTCGTGGAGGTACATTTAAAAGAATACTCTTTGTAAGATCAATTTATTAAAATACTAAATGTCACCGTATTCAAATTGTATTATTTCGTATGAAATTACACATTTGGTTCGAAGTTAAATAAAGGTTATAAAGGTTAGTAAAAGGTCTAATTTACTTAATTTGTTGGAAAAATATTTTCACTATTAATAGTATGTATTTAGGTTTATACATTTTTGAAAGTGAGGCTTTCACGTCAATAACCTTACTTACATATTTTTTGTACATATTTTGAGCGTTTAAATTCATTCATCGCCATGAACAGATTTATATTTTCACCTTTTTACTTATATGCTGAATATCAATGCTGATTAAGCCATTCCGTTAAGAAAATAATTGACAAACCTTTAACCTTTGCGTTACATTTTCAGTTGTCCGTTCACACGCACAAGCACTGACACACACATTCTCACACACACAGAGCCATTGAACGGGGAATGGCTCTGACCCAGCATGCCATTTAATGGTTCGTTAACCCACGGATGGTTGTTAGTTGTACTGAACATTACGGTCAGTTAGTGGTTCACGTCTTTAGGGGCCCCGTGCGGCCCAGACCCGTGTTCTTACCACTAATACGTTCTCATTTCATACATCAACTTCTGCACCTGCGCCGCGATATTTTCAACCGATTGCTTTTCTCTGTTCTCTGATGAGCTCAGTCCATCACCAGCGATCAGAGCTAGTGTTGTAGATACACCAGTGTGCATGCCCTAGGATCTCGTTGATCCATCCCCATCACACCATCGCTCCATTATCTCCTTTAGTCCACCCCCCCATCACACCATCGCTCCATTATCTCTTTTAGTCCACCCCCCCATCACACCATCGCTCCATTATCTCTTTTAGTCCACCCCCTGCTGAGTGGGACACAAGCAGTCCCCCGGCGCGTCTCTCCCGCTCTCCTTTTCTCTCCCTTATTTCCCTATCTTCCTGACCTTCCATCAGTCTCTCCTTCTTCTCTCTCTTCCTGAGTCTCCACCTCCCAGCCTTTTTCAGTCCACTTCTCGGCTTCCCTCTTCTGTCATTTTGACCCCCCCCCCCACCCCCCATGCACACAGACACACACATAATCTCTGCTATCCCGGCTCTTCCTCATTTCGACAACACTATCCTGTAGCCGTGTGATTCCAGGCCTTCTTCTTTATCCGACCTTTACCAGAATTTGCATAGAGGACATATTTAATGTTCCACAGCCAGAAGTTATTTTTTATACTGTTGGGCTTTGAGTAACGGCAAATGCCATGCCCCGGCCATTTGTCAGTGTGTGTGTGTGTGTGGGGGTGTGTGTGTGTGTGTGTGTGTGTGTGTGTGTGTGTGTGTGTGTGTCTTTCTCTCTATCTCTCTCTCCCTCTATATCTCTCTTTCCTCTCTCTCTATCTCTCTCCCTCTATATATCTCTCTCTTTCCTCTCTCTCTCTCTCTCTCTCTCTCTCTCTCTCTCTCTCTCTCTCTCTCTCTCTCTCTCTCTCTCTCTCTCTCTCTTGTGTTATGTGGGAGCCTGGGTACTCTTACAGTTGTTCTATCCAGAAAGAAAACAGTCAAAAAGTGATACATCAGCAACCTCGTTGTTGAATCAACTCTATCAACAACTATCTTTATTTTTTATCTCTCTCTGTCTCTCTCTCTCTCTCTCTCTCTCTCTCTCTCTCTCTCTCTCTCTCTCTCTCTCTCCTCTTTGTCTAGCATCCGAGGGATCCAAACAGCTACAAGGTGAGATGTGACCTATCAACATGACTTGTTTCAAACAAATGCGTCTAAATCCTGTAATGCAAATGCAGTACAAATACAATACAAAATCAAATTACTATTTGATTAACAAATAATAATCTCTCTCCTTGCTGTCTCCCCCTCTCTCTCTCTCTCGCCCGGCGTCTCCCTCACAGAAGCCCCGGGGACTGCAGGCCATGCAGGTCCACTGGGGAGAGTGTCCCTGCTGCTTCTCCTCTGCGTCCCCCTGCTACTGGCGGTCTGACCCCCTGGTTCCCCTCTCCACCACTGCCCTCATGTCTGTGGCCAGGAGTCAGAGCTACGGTCCAGACAGACAGACCGACAGACAGACAGACAGCCACACGTCTCACCTACGGGACACCAGGACGACTGGGCTGGGGGGCTGGCTTGTGTCGCCGGTGGAGGTGTGACTGCTCAGGGAGCTGTGCTCAAGCGTTTGGGAGCGCAGGTTATTTAGCTGTGCCCTTATCCCCTGCCATGGGTCTGCTCTTCACGGGTTCAAGTAGACTCAAGTGACTAGAGAGACTCAAGGTGAAGACAAGACTTTTCTTTTCCAAAAAGGGGTTTAATTATTAGTCTTTAATGTGCTATTCCTTTCCTTGCCCTTTAGAAGGGTTCCCTCAGAGTACCGCCCTACTGAACACCCCTCACAAGACCCTCCGTGATACCATGGCCCTCCGTCCCTCCCTGGACCTGGTCCGTCCCTCCCTGGTCCGTCCCTCCCTGGACCTGGTCCGTCCCTCCCTGGTCCGTCCCTCCCTGGTCCGTCCCTCCCTGGACCTGGTCCGTCCCTCCCTGGACCTGGTCCGTCCCTCCCTGGACCTGGTCCGTCCCTCCCTGGTCCGTCCCTCCCTGGTCCGTCCCTCCCTGGACCTGGTCCGTCCCTCCCTGGTCCGTCCCTCCCTGGACCGTCCCTCCCTGGTCCGTCCCTCCCTGGACCTGGTCCGTCCCTCCCTGGACCTGGTCCGTCCCTCCCTGGACCTGGTCCGTCCCTCCCTGGACCTGGTCCGTCCCTCCCTGGACCTGGTCCGTCCCTCCCTGGTCCGTCCCTCCCTGGTCCGTCCCTCCCTGGTCCGTCCCTCCCTGGTCCGTCCCTCCCTGGACCTGGTCCGTCCCTCCCTGGTCCGTCCCTCCCTGGTCCGTCCCTCCCTGGACCTGGTCCGTCCCTCCCTGGTCCGTCCCTCCCTGGTCCGTCCCTCCCTGGACCTGGTCCGTCCCTCCCTGGTCCGTCCCTCCCTGGACCTGGTCCGTCCCTCCCTGGTCCGTCCCTCCCTGGTCCGTCCCTGGACCTGGTCCGTCCCTCCCTGGACCTGGTCCCTCCCTGGACCTGGTGTATGGATGTCTGTCCGCACACTCCGTTTATAGCTGACTATAAACTGATGCAATCACATCCATGATGGGACTGGTGAGAAGTCTGTGGAAAATATGAAATGATGATTATTCTCTAATTTATGGTAAAGCAAAACATGTAGCGGTGTAGTGGTGCAGGGCTGTTGCGCCCCCTACTGGGATTAAACTTGTCTCACTGGGAGCTGCACTGGGTTGGCCCATGCAGAAAAATGGTCATTATTATGCTCCAGTTAGTGGTCGGTCAGGGAGCCTGGAGCCTGGAGCCCGGGGCCTGGCTGGGGGTAGTTTGACCGGGGGCCCGGTGCGCCGCTCCACCATCCATTCCGTCTTGGTGGGGTTAATGAGGGGTCTGGGGGGGTCGGGGCCCCGCGGCCTGGCCCACTGCGTACAGGCCCCTGCGGTGTGGTCGTGTTAACGTGCCTACTGTTCAACCAGGTGTGATGCACCACATGTGAGAATGTCCACTGAGCACTTAATCACGCAAGGACTTTTAAAATAATGAACCATAAAGCGAGATGGATGTTTTGTTGCTTACATGCAAGATGATGAAGGTAATGAAGGTTTCCTGCTTTAAGATAAATCTGGAATCTGGAAACATTTTTTGCTGGTGAATAATTAGTAGGCCTGTGTGGTAGATATTGGATGACAATGAATTATTGCCGAAATCACAATCGTTTGTTGTGTTGTTAATAACATATTTTGGATACATTTCCCATGTTGATCTGTTTTTGATTTAGTTGCTATAGTTTTTGTTCGTTTTTTGGTTTTTTAGGCTCAAATTCCAGAATGTTCTTTTCCAAATAAGAACGGTCATACAATTTATATTTTTCTTTTATATGCAAATTGGAACAATAATATTTGTAATACATGTAATTTGAGACATCCTTAATGCGCACATGTTGACTTGACATGTCACATTTATTGCCATGAAATGTCATTTAATTTGGTAAAAAAAAAGAAGTGTGTTGATTTAACTCCATGATGTATGAATTATTCTAAATAGGATTTAAATGTTAGAAACTGTAGGACCTTGTCCAGCTTTTTTAATTTCTCGTGACTCTCCCGGTTCACTGCCACTACATCTTCCTTCTGTGTCATTTACATTTGTTTGCTTTCACATTGTAGTGAAACATGATGCCTCTTCTATGAAGATTCAAGCCAATCTGAGCCCTTGTTTTATACATGGCCTGTCAAAGCAAAATAAATGATTGCAACAAAGCCTGTCACCATTTTTTAATTTAGAAGATTTCCTGAGCAGCTGTCAACACAGTCGTGCGCACATCAAGTGAAAGCCAAGCGAGCTGTGGACCAAAAGATGTCGGGTAGTCCTCAATGTCCTTGGAGTTATAGAAATAGATTGAAATCGAACGTGATTAACTACAATTACCAATGTCAGTTTTGATCAATGGAAAGCAATGGCCCAGATTACCGGAAGACTCCAGAGAACCAGAACATTCACCAGACAGTAATAAACGTATTAAATGCTTTCATATTCATCCTTTCCCTGGACAGATACTGCACAACCTCAAATACATGTGTGTTTGTTCAGGTTAAACTGTATTGGAAACCCTTCACAGTTGTGCTTATGCTAATGCTAATCCTACACCAACATGGTGTAGGATTCACTCTGCCTTTCCAACCCACTATTCTTAATAGCGTCATTTGTAAACCTACGCAACTTAATAAAACAAAATTGAAGATATGCATTTTTTTTAATTGAACATAAACTTTTGTCAATATAATAATTTCATAATTGCAAATTGAATTAATCAAACTAATATATTTTTTTAGTTATCTTATTGCCTGATAAAACCTTCAATTTCGATTTTTTAGATGCACATCAGAAAACAGTATAAGTATAGAATGATATATGATGATATATGAACAATTAAATGTGTTCCAGGTTAACCCAATAGTTAGGCCAATCAATGTTCACTTGTTCCCTTTGGTCAATCTTTCGACCATTAGGCACAGCGCCGCAAACCTTCATTACACTTTGTGATTATTTATGGGCTTTCATTGATCTTTTTTTCCCCTGATCCATTCCCCTCTTCAATATGTAGCTCAGGAAGACAGATGCTTTGGTTTATCTTATATTCCAAGTATTAGAAGAGTATGGAACTGAAATTATATCCTTGCAGGGACTCTGTGAGCATTTGAAATTTCTCAGTATTTTCCAAACCCAACATGTACAGACTGGGTTTATAAAGACATATGGTTCTACTCTTCATATCCTGTACCACAAACAGCAGGAACATCCATATCTGCTCTCTTTGTGAACAATTAAAACAAGGTTTATATTGCTGTTCACCTGGGGCTGTGTTGTTGTATATATACATTACACCATTAGCAGCTTGCTAGGGGATTAAGTAATATGATATGTTTAGCATAACTCTTTTATCTTGTAGAGTTATCAAGAATCATATCATTTTATTTAATTAGTCTTATTTATATCATTGAAACCTATGAATATAGTCCTACTTTTGACTTGAAGTCTGGAATTTCCTACCAGCCACAATATTATCTATTATAATAATAATAATTATTATTATTATTATAATTATAGCCACCACTATCCACGATGTGGATGTTATCTTCACTGATCATCTTTCAACAGCAAAGTCTGATTTTTTATTATTTATTTAACTTTTATTCATGTCCTCACATTGTCAACAGCATCCATAAATGATTAACCTAAATTAATATAAATCGCTTTTGATATCCATGTTTTGATATCAAGGACCAGCGGATGATAAACAGGCATTCATTCATAGCAAGACAGGGATGACCTCGAGTCCCGCATCATGACCCGGCCGGGGCTCGGGGCTCGGGGGTCGGGGCTCGGGGGTCGGGGCTCGGGGCCCGGGGCTCGGGGCCCGGGGCCCGGGGCCCGGGGGCAGACCAACGCCGTCCTGCTCCTTTCTTCCCTCGCTTTCATTTCCTTGCTGGTGCAAAGCAATTTGATACAGATCATCTCATTTCCTGCGTTCTGCTTGCTGCATTTGCATCGACTATGCTTGTTCTTCCTTCTCTCCAGATGACTTCTGACGTCCCGGCGTCCGTTCTGTCCTCTGCTGGGGCGCCTCCCGGCCCCTCCCGGCCCCTCCCGGGCCCCCGGGACCGGCTGAATGCTGTCTCATGCCGCATCAGGCCGAGTGTTACACCGCTCCAACTCTGGGGCAATTGGATTAGCGTCGTAGACGGACCATCGCTTTGGAAAGAAAAAAATACATTCACCAAACCACACGTGTTTGGGAATGTAATGGCAAGTGGATTTTATTTTCCGTGTTCAAAACGTTTATTGGGTGTTTTTATACGTTGAGCTGCAAAAGTGTCACACTGACTCCACATTATTTGATTTTTCTCAAATTACAAAGAAGCCTTGCATGAATTGCAAAACGTGTGCAATGGAATGACTGAGTAGGCATATGGGTTATTGAACTCTTATCAACATTACTAGTCTACTTCAAATCAGAAATACATTAAGGATGAGCAGGATGAGCGATGGGTTAGTCAATTAAGAGTCTGCCGCAAGACCAGATGACATCAAGGACCATCCCTCTCTCTTCATGACATATAGACCAGTGTCTTCAACCTGTGCTACCAGGGACTAGGTGCTACGTGGGATTTCATATGAAATAATTATCTATTATGAACATTGTTCAGTAAATATAGTAGGCTTATGGAAGATTATTATTTCAAAAATAGTGTCGCCTTGTGCATTCCGTCCTGTTTTCCATTGTAATGTTGTCTATTGATGCTTTGTGTTCATTTGTGTTTGCTAAATAAGCACACTGGATCATCAGTGGAAAGCCTTTGTCCTCCCACTGGCCCCATGCCCTGGCCTTGGCCCTCGATAGTGATCCTTGTGCGCCTTTTTTTTTTACCGTTTGCACGATGTGGTCCGTCCGCGAAAGGTCTTCTCTAAACCTCTACCTGCTCAAGATCTATGCTCCAGCTAGCCGGGGTCCCCAGTAAACAAGTGTGTGTGTGTGTGTGTGTGTGTGTGTGTGTGTGTGTGTGTGTGTGTGTGTGTGTGTGAATGTAGGCAATAAAGTCAGCCGATTGAAGTATAATATAAAGTATAAAGTAGATGCAGGCTTTTAGGGCTACTATTAAGTGGCCAGTTTGGTTATCTGACTGAAAAATAGACGATGTCCGAAAACCACTCGCCTAATGCAAATAAATATATACAAAAAAATCATAATACAACAAAGTTAGGGCGTTGATCGGAGCGCTAAATATGCTTTGTTGCATACCGTTTTATCTAAATACACCGGCTTAAATCTACCTCCAGCTTGGACGCTTGGGTGTGGGTGATTGTAGTGTGCGCGGACCATGCACAAGTCACCGGTTTATTAGATCGGCCCTCATCGATCTCTGCAGCGGGCCGGTGACTAATCTGCAGTTAGGAAAAGGGGAGATCGATCACTTGTGGATTGAATCATGTTTGAAAACAGAGAACGTAATTTATTGTAATCACGGTCCTTAATGGAAAACGTGAGAACAACGCTCCCTGGAGGTTAAAATGGCTCATTGCACCATTGCACATTTTGAATAGTATTTCAATTATTAAGCGTTGGAGAGCCTATTTACAACGTTGACGCGTATATATCTACTTAGTACTTGCAATGAATGGGTCAATACATTCGAAGCAGAACAATGAAACATGTCATATTTTATTGAACACATGGATGGAGCAATTCTTTTATACTGAAATACAACAAGGTATACATATGGAATTGTACAAGGGCGCGCACACACACACACACACACACACAGACACAGAAGCACACGCCAGACAGTAGTTGCATCTTGAAGAGTTGAATCCTTCAGTGATATCCCGCCTCTCCTCCCCCTGCCCCCATCACAGAGGGCAGGTGAGGACCGGCCCGACCCAGAGGCCCCGGGCCCCGGGCCCCCGGCCCCCGGTGCCCGGGGCCTCAGGCCCGAGAGTTGCGCTCCTCCTCCTCGTTCTCCAGCAGGTAGGCCGGCCTGTAGCTCGTCACGCCCCTGGCGTCCACGCTCTGCAGGGACTTGTTCCGAGAGGTGTTATCCATGCTGCCCAACGACGTGTACCTGTTGAGAGACGGGCACGGGTTCACAGCCAATCAGGAGCCTGAGAGCAGGGGGGCCACACTGTGGAGGAGGTGACGTTGAGGCGGGCTCTCACCCTTTGTCGTAGAGGACGCAGTAGGGAACGTACAGCGTCCTCAAGAAGGACCAGATGTCATGGTAGGTCCAGTCCTGAGCAGAACACAAGGAACACTGACGTCACTGAAGTACGGGCTAGGACCACGGATTCAGTCTGTGGGTTTGATCCGACGTGGGCAGTCTGCCCGTAGGCCTCCCTGAGCCCTACCTGCTCGTTAGTATCACAGTCTAATCCTGACAGTGAGCAGTAGGTCGTGTGTGTTGCGTGTGCAGGCGTCTCACCAGCAGCGGGTTGACCCTCATGTAGTGGGGCCATCCCGGGTCGGTGGGGCACATGGCCGTGAGGGTGTGTGAGTAGGGGTCACTCCTCCGGGTCCCCATGAGGACCGCCTTGAGGGCCGGCCTGCTCTCCTGCACCTGGCTGAGGGCCTGGCGGATGCTGCCCTCTACCGAGAACAGTTCCAGGTCGTACCTAGGGAACATGGAAGAAGACCACGGAGGATCCATTTTAACCCCCAGAGACGGAGCAATACTAACGACGGCCACGTTGGAGCGATCATTTAAGTGATGCCTCATGTATCCTCTCTAAAGAGTCTGACCTCTTGATTGTGTCTTGAAGGAACCTCTCCATCTCTGGGAACGGAGCCACGATGCGTATGTACAGAGCGTTCAGCTTGTCTTTACCATCCGGATACTTCCTGAGGGGAGGGAGGGACAAACACGGTACAGAGGAGAGAGCGAGGGAGACGCGTGTTAAAAAAAGAATCCTTCCAGTGTCGACTGAACAAATGTAAACAAGGGGGAGAAACCGTAGTAACTTGTTGTGGTGTCTTTTACTCTGGGATTCCTTGTAGCTTGGTTTCTCAAATCCATAAAAAAAAAAAACACTACAGTCGTGCCAACTTTTGCATCCTTGTTATTCATGCCACCACCGAATAAGCCTACTACTGCTACCAAGGGAAACTACCATAGACACACAGCCCCACTACTAGTAACGTTTGAAAACAAGTGACTCTCCCGCTATCTTTTAGCTGGTACACTTTGGTGAAGCATCAGTCAACATAGCATGCTAGGCTAGCGGGGGCTAGCTGTGTCAGTGAGCGTGGATGCTCGCGGCGGCCTGTGAACACTGGGAGTGGGTGTGATGGACTGCAGCCGATTAGGAAGCTAACCACTCATGTAATGAGGGCTGGCTAATGTTGTCCCACCTCATACGGAGACTGTAAAGTACCTGCGTGGCAGACATTGCTACCCACAAAGAGTGAATGCTAACAACCTTATTTAATGTAGACTCGTCTCTGCATCCTATTAACACGCCGTCCTCGCCTCGCCTGTTCATTAGTGACAGTGGAGGCGCTTGCTCTGGCAGCAATCTTATTATTAACACTCTGACCGGCTGGGTTTTCAGAGGTAATCAACTTGTGGATCCCTGTAGTAATCCGGCCAACCGTGTCACCGTGTCTTTGAGGACTTCATGCAGTGCTTGTAGAACACCCCTCCATGCGAGGTGCTCTAGGTGGGTGGTCCGCCTCTACAATAGAAGCTCACTATTTATCACCGCATGTTGACATGAATCGACCTCACCGCGTCGGGCCCCAAGCACTGAGAAATGAACTGTTGCAGTGTGTTCAGCATTCTAACGTCTAATTCCCACCAATAACAGTTTATATAGACCAGATATTTTGATACCTAAAGGGGCGATAAGGGGCGATGGAAGTGAGAATCTGTTTCTGATCCTCGTTGGGGAAATTACTATTCATGTCTGTAAGACCCACTTTCAACGCCTTATTATCAGTTACTGGCTTCAGGAAATGGAGCGTAGTAATGCACTCGATCTTTCCATCTGTGACCATGGCATTCATGTCTCTGACTGACTGGTTGTCATTTTCTTCAGCACAAGAGGCGTGATCAACGGGCTAAATTGACTCTGTACGCAACTGGCTGCTTGCCGTTGCTTCCCTGTCGTCATTGCGGGGGGGTACCCAGTCCAGCGGTCTCCCTCTGCCTTACCGTCTCAGAGCAGCGTAGTAGAGGTGCAGCAGGGCTGTGCAGTCCTTCCCTCCGTTGAAGCCCACGCAGATCTCCTCAGCACTGTACTGATCCAGCGCCATCTCCATCGTCTTCAAAGCAGACGCCACTTTGTCCCCGAGCGCCGTGCCTTAAGGTGCACAACATGTGCATCACCAGAGGAAGTTACGCCTCTTTTCAATGTGTCAACAAACGTTGTTATGATGGAGTATGCTTCTTTGAAAATCAATGATACATTTTAACAAATAACACACACACATACATACATACACACATACACACACACATATACATACACACATACACACACACATATACATATATATATATATATATATATATATATATATATCAAGATTCCTCATACTCTTCCTGTACTGAATTAATTGCATACCAAGTAGAACTGTAAGGTCATCCAGTCAATCCTGCTACTTCTGTCTGTTGTTCCCCCAGCGGTACACACTGGTGTCCAGTGTTGTGAGCGTACTTGTGAGTGACTTGTGAGTGGTTGCCGTGCTCACCGCTATTGGCCAGCGTGTAGACCTCGGCGGTGGCGATGGCCACGGGGTCGCTCACCAGCGGCACCACGCTGCCCTTGGGCAGCACCTCCAGCAGCTGCACCCGGGCGTGGTCCACCCCCTCCCGGCTGCTGGAGTCCAGGACCAGCCTGACACGGTGGTAGTTGCTCAGCCAGTCGGGGTAGGAGCCCAGGGAGACCCTGCGGCCCCAGTCCGCCTGCAGCCGGCTCAGCGCCGGGGCGATGTCCACCTCGTCCGCGTCCACAAACACCTGACACAGACACACCGTCACTGGAGCCCACCCACGGGGGCCTGGAGCCCACCCACAGGGGCCTGGAGGCCCGGGGGCCCACCCACAGGGGCCTGGAGCCTACCCACAGGGGCCTGGAGGCCTGGAGGCCCACCCACGGGGGGCCTGGAGCCCACCCACAGGGGCCTGGAGGCCTGGAGGCCCACCCACGGGGGCCTGGAGCCTACCCACAGGGGCCTGGAGGCCTGGAGGCCCACCCACGGGGGCCTGGAGGCCCACCCACAGGGGCCTGGAGGCCTGGAGGCCCACCCACGGGGGGCTTGGAGGCCCACCCAGGGGGGCCTGGAGGCCTGGGCCTGCGCCATACAGTATGTATGATACATTTATACAAAAAGACAATAAGACAGTTAGACAAGACAGGATAAACAACAGCGTTTCCCTCAGCCAACCACCCCCCCACCCTACCACACCCCCCCACACTCAACATCGGGACAGAGGACACAAACCCCACTATACATTATGAGTAGGATGGTAAAGTGCAGTTGTGCATACTGTGACAGTCCAGCTGGAAAGAAAGTGCATAGTGCTATTTAAAATGCTGCCCTGCAGGTCATTTCTTGTGTAATACTAGTTGGAATAAATGACCTACTAGCTCGATTTGTTTGGAAATATGGTAGCCTAAGCCTCTGATGGCAACACCTCATAGGCCCGGTGTAGAGGATGTGACATGTCTTCACTAATTTCTAGACCTTTCTTCAACGCCCAGGTCATGGACCATACTGTCTAGCTTTTGTCCCGCAACCTTACTGGCCATGTTAACTATCTTGCTTAGTTTGCTTTTGTTGGTTACTGACAAGGAGAAATACCACGCAACAGAACAGAAAAGTAAAATGCTCTCCATGAAAGAGTGATAGAAGAGTAACATCATATCTCTATCCACTCTAAATTGTCTCAGCTTGCGCATAAAATGCAGCCTTTGCAGCCCCTTTTTATAGATGTGTCGGTATTACTGGTCCATTGCAACTTATCATCTATTATTGTCCCTAAGTATTTGTATTCAGTTACAATCCCAATGTCTTCGCCATTTATAACCATACACTGGTGGGGCTGGCTCCCAGTTCTATAGTCTATTATTATTTCCTTTGTTTTCTTTACGTTTAAGAGAAGACAGCTGGACCTACACCAGTCTGTGAACTGATCCACCCAGGCCCTGTAGTGGGTCTCATCGTTATTCTGTATTAACCCCACTATTGCTGTGTCGTCTGCAAATTTGATTGTGACATGCTCATTACTGTAGAGAGTGAACAACACTGGTGAGATGACACTGCCCTGTGGGGATCCTGTATTGGTCATAATCGGGGAGGACACAGCTTCATTTACCCTAACACACTGTGCTCTCTCCGTCAGAAAGCACTCGACCCACCTAATTATGTTAGGATTTACCCCTAACTGCCACAGCCTCTCCATCATAATGTGGGGCCTGATGGCGTTGAAGATGAAGAGAACGTGGGCATATCGTTTGGGCCTATCCAAGTGGCAATAGATATTATGGAGCATATACAGTAGGGCATCATCTGTACTCCGCTTGTTATTATCATACATTGTTTCATGTAGCGATACAAGTTCCCGTGTAAGCACTGCCCTGCAATACAGTTTCAATAACCGCATGGCCGATGTGTGGCCTCAACACTTTATCAGCCATTGACTAGGTCACCAATTAACCAATTGCTTACATGTAATAGACCATCCACAGAGGCCTGATCATGGGATAAACACAGGAGGAACTCATTGCACTAATTATAAGTGAAGTGCTGGATTTCGGTCTTTATTCATGGTCCAAACTGAGTTTTCCGTTACTCGTCTTAACTTCAGTTAATTTCAGTTCAAGTTTCCTTCCTTCATGTGTTGAGCGCCACCTTGAGGAGCAGTGAAATCGGTTTAGAGCGCCTTATTTTATTAATTTAAAAAATGATATTTGGGGCGACATTCCCTGTCTTACTCCTCAGGAATAAATATGCAAGATAAATTCTTCAAAAAATATTAAAATATATTGATATTTGGCGGCAGTGTATCGATATACATATCTCACGAGGAGGGGAGAGGATATATCGCCGTATCGATATTTGTCCCACCCCTACTAAGTGGTCGATGGAGGTACCTCTCGGGTGTGAAAGCTGTTTCCTGAGCCGGCAAACAGGTGCTCCACTCCGCTGAAGGCTCGTTCCAACAGAGAGGGGATGCCAGGAAAGATGTACACGTTACGCACACTGACCTGTGGACGGCCATCACAGTGAGATCATCCCTAGTTTCCTACACAATATTGCGAGGGTTGTGATGCGGTACAATTCCAACTTATCTGAGAGTTATTGTTTCAGAAATGTACAGTTTAAAAGTATCTAAATCCTTTATAATACAGGAAATGCCATGTTTTTTTTAAGCCAAAATATATGTTGCCATGTATCTAGCAAAGCAGCATTGAATTAATTAAGGCTTAGAACACCATCAATTTAAGAATTGGTATCATGTTATTTTACTAGAACAGGGCGTGGCTAATATGATATATAATATTGGCTAATATTGTTCTTGTACCAACACACACAGAGCATGTTGAGGCAGAGCAGGGGACTCACCAGAGGGTAGCGGAGAGGCTGTCTGGTCTGGGGGTCCACTCCGTAGTTCAGCTGGGCAGAGAGAGGCACCATGGCCAGCTTCGTGGCGCCGCTCTCCTTGTCCACCTTCCCGAAGAACTCCTCCACCAGCCTTGCCAGCTCCGGGTGGAGAATGACCTCCTCTTGGAACGCCATGGCGACGCTCTCAAACGTCACGTCGTCATGGGTAGGGCCGATGCCCCCCGAGGTGAGCAGGTGGGTGTACTGGGGCGAGAGGAGGGCCACCTCCTTGGCGATGACCTCCTGGACGTCCGGAACCACGGTGATGCGCCGCACCGACACGCCCAGCCTCCGTAGCGCTCGCGTCAGGAAGCCGCTGTTGGTGTCCACCGTGTGGCCCTGGAAGGAGTCAAACACCTCAGTACTGCCACGTAACAAATATAGACAACGTCAGAAAGAATCCCAGCCGAAAGGTTTTGGTTCAAAGTCCAATGTCCCATCTACCATCATTGCAAAATATGGGCCCTTTTCCATGGCCACTCTGGCCAGTCAAACCATTTCCCTTTTCCATGGCCACTCTGGACCTTTAATACAAAATCTGTTGTGCGTTCTTGTGTCTGAGGCATCATACATTCTTATTACTATATAAGCCTTATTAAAAGGGTAATGAAGGTTTAGATAAAAGCGCATCAGCAATTTAAGTGTGACGATATTCGCTTACCAAACAAAATAGCCTGTTGAAAAACAAGAGATTTATTACTGATAAGTCGTGGTCTAAAGACTGGGGATTGGACAATATTTCACACTATAAGATCGTTGATATTTTTATTCAACATGGTTAGTTCCCAATATCAAGGTCATTTTGTCATTTGGCACTCAAGAAAATATTTGTGGAACACTGTCCATGTGTAATCAAGTCTTATCTGAAATAAATCAGCTCTCAATACGCTATGAGATTAGGAAGAAAAAAAGGAGGCCTATTGAACGTCAAACTGAATTCATCATTGTGGATATAATTGTGTATATCTCTGTATCGTTAATGTTTTAAATGATTCAATCAAATTTGACAGTAGGCTTAAAATATCTGCCATTGATTGTAGACAAGTTAAAGAACTACTTTGAGCCTGTTGGTATGGAGACGAGTGCGTCGAACCCATCCACGCCAGTCCTCCATTGTAGAATAAAGGAGAAATGTTATCTAACCCAACTCTGCTCACATGAGTTGTATCATAATGTGCTATTCTAAATGACCTATTCTAAATACCTTGTGCATCCACTCACCTTGAGTATTTCGTCCCCGATTATGAGGATGGCAGCAGTGTTAGATTCATCTTCATCGGTCTTTGCTGTTGAGTACGGACGGGGTTCCTGAAGACTGCCTGCCATGGTTGCCTTGGTGACCTGAGCTGCCACTCTCCTCACGCGGACCGCTGCTCTGCTCAGCGTGGCAAATGCCTGCATCTACTGGCAGGAAGGCCCCGGAACGACACACGATCCACAACGATTAGTGACAAAAATACCTCACAGCTCAAACTGTTTCTTGTGACTCAAAACACTCTGTGCTTTCTGTATTTTGTATTTTCTGTATTTCTATGCTTTAATGGTCACGTTACAGGTGAAAGAGGTCTAAACCAGATATCAACCTTTTATTAGTGTTGGCTTACTATTGGTCCAGCCAAGATACAGTAAACTAGGTCATGTTGGTTTACATTACACTATGTATACTATGCATGAAATGGTTCACATTAGAAGTTCTCCTCTCATGTCGCATGATGGATGTTCACTGGGAACGTGAGGCAGCGATGAAAGCAAATCGATCGTAGAAGGGAAGTAGCTGGACCAAATTCTTGGGAGCTCGTATGTAGAAAAGTTTGCGTCAAGGTGGGAGGGGGAACGTGACTAGACAGAATTTCAAGCGCAAGGCTTACTATGGGCACTATCACCAAAAGATAAGGAAAATGGACTACATTGCACATCGACAATGACATGCATTAGTTTTCTTCTGTGAGAGGGGAAGGCACGACTTAATCGGATGATGGGAGAATCTGATTTAGCAAATGAAACAAAAGGTAGCCAGCAGTTACTTAAGAAAAGTAACACACTTGAACCTGATCGGCTGCCTTACAAGTGCAGTAACTGTGACTTCTGTGTTCAGCTGACCATATAACAATCTACGGATGACTGTACGTTCAGCCATAGCTCCCAATAACGAATACAATTGACCACAATACACACCGTTGTCGCAATCAATTCAAGCTTAAGAAGCCTACATGTTTTCCACAGCTTACCCCTTGGACCGCATCTGTCGTCCTTGCGTAAGCACCGCCTCAATCAGGGAACAGCGGAACCGCCCAATCACAGACGCCGTACTACCCCATGGGGCGGGTCCGGACATAACCACCATCTCGCTCAGGGACAGCGGCACCGCCCAATCACAGACGCCGTACTACCCCCTGGGGTCGGGTCCGGATGTAGCCACGCCCCCGAGCTCCGCAGAAGCGCGCTAGCCGCTCCATCGTTCTGGGAACATCACGTGTGATGAACATGTGCTCATGCGTTTCTAAGACACTACACATATTGGTAAATGGTAATATTGCCGATGGTTGGCATGCTCGTAAAACCGCCCGAACGGAGAGACTCTTCCTGGATGCTCAGACAGATCTTCTTCTCTCTGAATAATGGCATAATGTAACAAGTCCGCCTCTGCTGGTCACATGACAGATGGCAGGTGAAGAAGTGTGCCCTTGTCTCGATGCATGTAATGTGTGTCATTCAACGAATACACACTGGCAACAAAGTACAGTATGACTCCCAGTAACTGGTGCATTAGTGTCCACTCACAACTCTTGTGTGCTACTGGATTCAGCATCTCAGCGTCTACTAGGACCAGTAAGAACCATTATTTCCACTGGGCCAACACAATTTCCCCCTCCATGTAAAACACTTGTTGACCGTTGCTCGTTTTTAAAACGTCTTGAGACCCGCTGTTACACACTATTCCACTCTCAACAACCCCTTTCCCACTTTGGCTAATGTGTTCTGTGTAGTGTCATAGCCTATCATTTATGTCATGTCATTTACACTCCTGTGCCAGGGAGAGACAGACTATTTAAATACAGATTTATTTTCTGTAATTTGCACAGCATTTTTGCACTAGAATCAACCATGGCTGATACCACTTGAATACTTTACACTTTATACTCACACTTTACTACACCTCATTACTTATAATTACTTATTACCACTCTTATTACTTACTTTTTAAAATTTGTATTATCATTATGTTTTATTGTGGTCTATGCTGCTACTTATTTTTAACATCTTTTAACTTATCTTCATGTATTGTTGCTGCTATGTGGCTGAAACCAAGCCTAAGAATGTTACTGTACCTACTGTTACTGTACTATTGTACAGTAACAGTAGGTACAGTAACAGATGTGATAAAAAAGATTCTAATGTGGTTCTGATTCTGAGAGGAGTCACCACCAGGTGCAGCAGACCGGCCCAACAGACCGGCCCAACGAACACACCCAACAGACCGGCCCAACGAACACACCCAACAGACCGGCCCAACAGACCGGCCCAACGAACACACCCAACAGACCGGCCCAACAGACCGGCCCAACGAACACACCCAACAGACCGGCCCAACGAACACACCCAACAGACCGGCCCAACAGACCGGCCCAACGAACACACCCAACAGACCGGCCCAACGAACACACCCAACAGACCGGCCCAACAGACCGGCCCAACGAACACACCCAACAGACCGGCCCAACGAACACACCCAACAGACCGGCCCAACGAACACACCCAACAGACCGGCCCAACAGACCGGCCCAACAGACCGGCCCAACGAACACACCCAACAGACCGGCCCAACGAACACACCCAACAGACCGGCCCAACAGACCGGCCCAACGAACACACCCAACAGACCGGCCCAACGAACACACCCAACAGACCGGCCCAACAGACCGGCCCAACGAACACACCCAACAGACCGGCCCAACAGACCGGCCCAACAGACCGGCCCAACGAACACACCCAACAGACCGGCCCAACGAACACACCCAACAGACCGGCCCAACAGACCGGCCCAACGAACACACCCAACAGACCAGCCCAACAGACCGGCCCAACGAACACACCCAACAGACCGGCCCAACAGACCGGCCCAACGAACACACCCAACAGACCGGCCCAACAGACCGGCCCAACGAACACACCCAACAGACCGGCCCAACAGACCGGCCCAACAGACCGGCCCAACGAACACACCCAACAGACCGGCCCAACGAACACACCCAACAGACCGGCCCAACAGACCGGCCCAACGAACACACCCAACAGACCGGCCCAACGAACACACCCAACAGACCGGCCCAACGAACACACCCAACAGACTGGCCCAACGAACACACCCAACAGACCGGCCCAACAAACACACCCAACAGACCGGCCCAACAGACCGGCCCAATGAACACACCCAACAGACCGGCCCAACGAACACACCCAACAGACCGGCCCAACGAACACACCCAACAGACCGGCCCAACAGACCGGCCCAACGAACACACCCAACAGACCGGCCCAACGAACACACCCAACAGACCGGCCCAACAGACCGGCCCAACGAACACACCCAACAGACCGGCCCAACGAACACACCCAACAGACCGGCCCAACGAACACACCCAACAGACCGGCCCAACAGACCGGCCCAACGAACACACCCAACAGACCGGCCCAACGAACACACCCAACAGACCGGCCCAACGAACACACCCAACAGACCGGCCCAACAGACCGGCTTAGTGACGTCACCCGCCAGGTGCAGACCGGCCCGCCCCGGTGACGTCACCCGCCAGGTGCAGTAGAGTGGGCCAACCAATCCGCCCTGCAGACTGCAGACTGGCCCGGTGACGTCACCGTCTGTTCGCGGAAGCGTCTGCTCCGTGACCGCGGGGGGGGGGGAGAGAGAGAGAGGAGCAGGAGCAGGAGCGGAAGGCAGAGAAGAAAAGTTGACTCGCTTCTTAGGAAGTTAATCACTCATGTAAAAACGAGTGT
>NC_140278.1:1927550-1967550 GCF_964030765.1 Micromesistius poutassou
GGTGTCATTTGAGGACGAATGGTTTTCTGCACCGGGTGCTTTGGTTGGAAGTGGGATTATTCTTCTATTCTTCTTCTGGTTTTAAACTGGTCTGTTTCTGTTTCTCTGTGTGTCTCTCTGGCTTTATCTGCTACAGAGAATCAATATGTGGTTAAGATGTTTTGTGTTTGTAACCTGTGTCTTTTTCCCTCAGACATCTCAGCCCCGCAGTGAGCGTTGCATAGTTTTATGTTTTTGTTAAGGTTATTCACAATGACCTCAAATCGGACTCCCTCCAAACAGCCGGGGAGTCGCTCCTCTGGCTCCCCTCTGCCCCACCCTCCCTGTTCTCCCTCTGCATTTCTCAGGTTACTAAGCATGAATAAGGGAGGAGCATCTCAACAGCCCACATGGTCACTCTCTCTCACTCTCTCACTCTCTCACTCGCTCTCTCGGTGTCCTCCATGGCTCACCCCGGTCTGTCCTTTCTGTGCATGCCTTACTGTTTGGACAGTGTTTTACTGCGCTGGTGCATATACAGCCAACTGACTGAGGGGGGAGAAAGGAGAGGAAGGGAGAGAGAGAGGAAACAGGATGGGGAGAGGTGGAGGAGGTGGAGGCGGCAGCAGCAGTGTGTGTGTGTGTGTGTGTGTGTGTGTGTGTGTGTGTGTGTGTGTGTGTGTGTGTGTGTGTGTGTGTGTGTGTGTGTGTGTGTGTGTGTGTGTGTGTGTGTGTGTGTGTGTGTGTGTGTTTCATAAAGGATGCAGAGGGAGGTGTGTGTGTGCGGGGACGGCGGGGGGGGGGTGAACATCACCCAACCCGTCTGGGAGGAGGGGAGAACGCTGCTCTCACACAGAGAGGTGGTAGGAAGGCAGGCAGGAAGGGGGAAACGAGAGACAGGCGAGCAGAAGAGCACAATGAAGGACAATCTCTGCCCAATCGTCCAACTCTGCCATTTCCTCATGCGCTGACAGAGAAGGAGAGAGGGATAGAGCGAGAGAGAGAGAGAGAGAGAAGGGGGAGGAGAAGTGAAGTGGAGGAGCGATAGCATTACAAAAGGAAGGAGGGAAGGAGAGATGAAGAGCATGCTCACCGGCTGAGACTCTGTGAATTAACCGAGTCTAAGGAGCAGATCAGAGGAGGCGCACGCTCCCTGGGAGTGCAGGGGACAAGGAGGAAGAGGAGGAAGAGGAGTGATCGGCTGCAGCAGTAGAACATTCCTCCTCTCCTGGAGCGCTGGCTTCTAGCCTGGATGGATTATCAGCACGGTGCTCTTATGAAGGAAGCCTCACTATTTACGCTTGTGTTTGTGTTGGAACAACAGAACATCAGGATTGGACAAAAGAAAAGTGCAGTGCAGAAGAATTGTTGCGTTGTTGATCAAATGTTTGTGGCTGATGTTTACTTTTGACTTTGTGGAGATAAGCCTTGGTGAAGTTATTATCAACGATCCAAACCATAGTTTTTAATATTCACTATTCAGGTTGTTTTTTATACAAGTTTTTAAAGCTCTTTTGATGTTGTTTAGTTATCGGCGAGTGACTAGTGTTGTTGTCTATTGTCGTCTGTTAGCTACAGTCACCAGTCCAGTGTGGCATGTCCCAGCCGGGGTGAGTGCATGGAGCCAGCGCTGTCATCATTGATCGGGGCTGTAGGGCTGGCTGGCGCGACGCAGACCCAACTTTGATCATTTCCTGAAGCCTATTGATCACTGTGTGTGTAGCGTCTGTAGCCGGGTCTGTGCTGGAGGGAGTAGCTCTCACGTGCGGCTGCCCTGCATGCCTGTTTTATTATCAGACGGCTAGTCTCTTCTCTCTTCTTTTTTTTGGTCTGGTGAATTCTGCTGTTGTTAGGGTGAACATTTATTCATGCAGGCCTTTCTTTTGATGTCTGTTGCCATGGCAACTGTAGTCGCAAGCAGACGGAACAAGATGTAAAGTTTCTTGTTTTTCATTGCCTCTATTCTGCCTCCTTTTTTATAGCAATCAGACAGAAAGGAGCTGGTGCATGTAACTGGGTAGGTGTCTGTGTGGAGGTGGTGCCCTGGCGGGAACGTCTTTGGTATTCACACAGTGGTGTGTGGAGGCTGTCTGGTTTCAGACGGAGCGTCAGGGTTGTTTAAGGACTCCCCCCCCCCCCCCCCCCCCCCCCTCCCTGCAGTGTCTTAGTCCCACAGTCAAACCGGCCTTTTGTCACCGCTGCCTAAATCAGCAGCTCACATCCCCCCTTTGAGAAAACAATAATAACAATAATTGGATTATTTTTTTTAGGCATTGGATTTGATTGCATGAATCTGATTTAGATTATTAGTTTTACTGGTGCCTCTAATGTCTTTATGTTTGTGAAGCCCCACCAGTTATTTTCCATCGGTGTAGGCGACTCAGGCTGTCCCTTTTTAGGAGTCCACTTTGTCTCCTCTCACCTGACCTTCCGTCTGCTGCGTTTGTCCTTCGTCAGTTCAAAGGTTGTCTCAGGTCGGGGGTCTCAGAGTCAGACCACACCGGTCCCCCCTCTTCTCTTTGAGCTGAGTGTTCCTCTGCTGTGTTTTTTATAACTTCTACAGCCATACTGTACGCCCTGCGCCCTCCTGGGGTGCTACATGGCGGGCCAGACGGATGTCTAGCTAGTGTCTGCCCACGTTCCTCCACGGTGCTAGACGGGTGTAGGCGGGCGTCATCTGTCCCTGGGAGATGCGGGGCACCCACAACAAGCTGTTGCTCTCGGTCACACTAGCGTCTTCACTTGCTAGATTCAAAGTTTTGGTTTGCTGTGAGCGGCAGACATTCAAGGACGGCGTCTTTAAAGGGGGCAGGTTTTATAACGGTTGCATTACATACCTTTTCTGCTCAGAGGGTCTTGCTGTGCGGCCCACAGACTGTTCACGACGAGACTGCTGTCTGCCTTTTAGCTGGAGCTAAGCATCATGTGCTGGTCAGTATGTGCACTAGACTGTAGAAGGGAGTCTTAGGGACAAGTGGCGTGAATCAGCTTTGGCTAAAAACACTATGATGCATACATCAGATGACTGTTTCAAGCTTATCTATGTTTTTGTATCTGTCCCTATTTAAATAAATCTTAAATAAATAAGATCTAAGAGATTACTCTGTGCTCAGCAGATCTGAAAGCCGAGATAAGGAAGGAAGTGTAGGAGGGCCGGGGTGTAGTGGTGCATGGTGGTATCTTATTGGGCTTGGTGGTATCTTATTGGGCTTTGTGATATCTCATTGAGCTTGGTGGTATCTCATTGAGCTTGGTGGTATCTCATTGAGCTTGGTGGTATCTTATTGGGCTTGGTGGTATCTCATTGAGCTTGGTGGTATCTCATTGAGCTTGGTGGTATCTTATTGGGCTTGGTGGTATCTCATTGAGCTTGATGATATCTTATTGAGCTTGGTGGTATCTCATTGAGCTTGGTGGTATCTCATTGAGCTTGGTGGTATCTCATTGAGCTTGGTGGGGGTATCTCATTGGGCTTGGTCCTATGTTTTTGGGCAATGCCAATGCACTTTTCTCAGGTATTGTTGCAACCCTTTTTCTTCTTACTTTGAACAAGACTGTTTCCGTGGCAGCAGCAAGACAAAGCATAAGCAGGCTTGGCAGGGCATTGTTCATCTTTAATTATTAGAGTTGGGGGGGTCGGCTTCACACTGAGCTTAGATGATCCTTCAACAGCATTCAGGGAATCTTGGGTCAGACGTTAAGAAACAGACCAATCAGGGCTCATTACCATCATAACATAGCCCGGCGGTAGTCATCGCCAGCCAATGACCTATATTCTCTAGTGTTACATCACCACCGTGCTACCGCAATACGGCGCGGCGCTGTAGCAGACCTACACAACATCTCAGACTCACTAATGCAACTTCAACTTAACTCTTAATGGTGCTCTTAACACTCACACCAAGGTTGCCAGTTTATGTTTTACAGAACTTCAAACCAGGTGCAGTCTGCCTCCTGTCAGCCATATCAGGAAACTCAGTGAGGTGACACAGGCTCCTGGTCTTGATACCAACCCGGAGCCGGTTCTGTTCATCTCTACTGGTGTCTGTTTTTAAGGAAAAGGAAACAAAGAAAAACCAATAGTTGGGCCCAAGCCATAGCTGGTGTTGTGGAGCCCGAGGGGTAGGGTAGAGTAGAGTAGACGCACCCAGTGGAGAGAGGGGTCAGCGCAGGGGGCAGCCTGGAGAACGGGCAGGCCAACGTGGGAGGGGGCGGCGGGGAGCGGGAGGTCATCTGGAAGAGGAGGGAGGAGGTGGTGGTCAGGGAGAGGGCGGAGGCGCTGGAGAGACAGCGGCTGGCCGACTACATCGTGTGGAGGAAGAGAGACGGCTTCCAGGAGAGGAGCCGGGCAGCGGCCGCGGGGGGAGCAGGAGACAGGGAGACCGGGGCGAGGAACGCCGAGAAAGTAGGGAAGGTGGCGGTGCCGGAAATCATCTGGAGGAAGAGGGAGGAGGAAGGCCAGGCGGAGAGGAAGGGCGCCGCAGCCAGTGTGAGGGCACACGAAACCGTGTGGAGGAAGAGGGAGCGGGAGTGACAGAGAAAGAATAGTTGGAGTCGGGTGAAAAAACAGTTTTAAAAGGAAGTGAACTAGACTGGGCATACGTCCATAGGTCTCCTCCTCCTCAGTCAGTCTATTTTTACTCTGCAGCCTGCAGGTGTACAGTGAAATATTAACCAGGGGGGGCGGGGGCAGTGTGAGCCAGTGTGTTGTAAATGTGTGTGTGTGTGTGTACGTGTGTCCCCACCTGATATGCTCTTAGGCAGATGATTGGATTTTATGGGCCCATGTCAGGCCGCAAAGTACTGCCACAGGGAGGCTGCTGCACACGTGCACGCAGAATACAAACACTGACACGCACACACTTAACTGACTGGCAAGGGGGGGAAATAGGATTACTCCCGCATGTACATACAGTATGCACACAATATCTCTTAATACAGCAAAACACATGCTGTGTGTCCGGTGCTCTACCGAGAGACGTCACTCCTGCTGATCGTCCATGGTGCTTGCTACGGCTGGATCTCACAGGGAGCTGTCTGGCTCGGGCCTGAGACACCCACACGTTTACTTTTACATGATAGCAACAAAACAAAAAGATAAGCCCTGAACTTCCCGTACCCTTTCCCTGGAGAACACAAACCCCGATGCAGTTTGAAGACCTAAAGACAACATGATCTGCGCTGGTCCCGCAAATGCTCACTCTCTTCATCAGACTGCAGGCACGCACTGGAAAGCACTGCAGCCACCCTGGGCCTCACTAGGCTCTTCTGTACCCGCGGATAAAGGGTTTGTTTTTGAAAGGCTTTTGTGTTGGCCGCCCAGCAGTGGGAGCAGAGACATGAGGACAGATGGACACAGCCCAGACACTGAGCAAGATAACCAGATGGCTGTGTGTGAAGGAGTGCTTTAATCACCACCAGACAAAAAAAAAGACTGCAATTCTAGCGCCTGAAGTTTCCCAGAAAATCATACAATGGAGCTCGTCCCAAAAACCAAGTACACCTTTTTTCGGAGTGAATCCCTGAGCTCCACTGATGAGACAAACTCCAATCCCTCCTCTCTCCCGCCCTCCACCCCCCTCACCCCCCTCACCCCTTCACCGGGCCTGCCCTCGTCCTTTTCCTCCTCCTCTCTCACTCCCATCCTGCCGTCGTCCCCCCGCCCGGCCGAGAACAGCCCCACCACGCTGTGCTCCTTCTTCCCCAGGATGGGCTCCCTCCGCCTGGGGGTCTCGGCCACTCTGCTCCCAGGCCGCTGGGCGTCCAGCAGGCCGCCGCCGGCCGCGGAGTCGCCCGGGGACGAGCGGAGCAGCACGGGCTCCTCCCCGCCGCCCGCTCGCCGGCTGTGTCCCCCCCTCCTAACGGCCCCCTCTCCCCCACCTCGCCCCCCCTTGCAGGACATGAACCGGCTGGGCGGGGCGTCCAGGCGGGCGCGGGTGGAAGGCGGGCAGCTGGGTGGAGACGAGTGGACCCGCCACGGCTCGTTCGTCAACAAGCCCACCCGGGGCTGGCTGCACTCGGACAGCGTGGTCAGCACGGCGGGGGTGTCCTACAGCGTCAGGGTAAACACCTCCACTAGACCATGCTCTATGTAACCAGTAGGTCTGGTGCTGCTCTATGTAACCAGTAGGTCTGGTGCTGCTCTATGTAACCAGTAGCTCTGGTGCTGCTCTATGTAACCAGTAGGTCTGGTGCTGCTCTATGTAACCAGTAGGTCTGGTGCTGCTCTATGTAACCAGTAGCTCTGGTGCTGCTCTATGTAACCAGTAGGTCTGGTGCTGCTCTATGTAACCAGTAGGTCTGGTGCTGCTCTATGTGGCTAATGCCCTCCTATGTTACCAGTAGCTTTGGGTCTAGTTTCCTTTAATAAATTGGCGTCCGTGTCTGCTGTATTACTTTCTCATTTTAAATGGGTTAAGTCAAAGTAAGTGCTGCTCAGTTGTTTTCCAAGCATGTGATGTAGGAAGTTTGGGCCATGAATGCATCTGCTTCCTGTTTCCTGTCCAGTACATGGGCTGTGTGGAGGTCCTGCAGTCCATGAGAGCCCTGGACTTCAACACCAGGACTCAGGTCACCAGGTAGGACCATCGTTGCTGTCCTCCTGGTGCCTCGTGCCTCGTGCCGCTATGAGGTGGTGATGGTTGAGATGCACACCGTGGTGCTGCTACAGAACATTGTTTTTCTGCCTCCCTCACCTTGTCTCTTCATTCTGCTCATGCTCTCGGTTTCTCTTCTTGCCTTTTGTTTCCTTTGCATGATATTTATGTATATATGTACTATGTATGTATGTATGTATATGTGTGTGTGTGTATATATATATATATATATATATATATATATATATATATATATATACATAAATATCAATATATATGTGTGTATGTATATAATATATATGTATGTATGTATATAATATATGTATGTATATGTATATAATATATGTATGTATATGTATATATATGTATGTGTATATATGTATATATATACACATACATATATATATATATATATATATGTGTATATATTTAAGCAATAGATCACGACAGGCCGTGGTATACGCTCATTATACCACAGTTAAGGGGCGTTGTCCGTCCCGACGCGCAGCGGAGGGGCGGCGACCCCCTTCACTGTGGTATAATGAGCGTATATCACTGACTGAAGTGATCTATTGCTTTTATAAAACGGTTACGTAAATATGGCGAAATTAAAGTCATAGACACCCTCAATTTTGAAAAAGCTAGAAAGTCGGAAAAGCATTTTTTTTTAACGAATACAGAAAAGTAGTCCCTCCCGGCTGCCGGCAAAGTGTACAGCGGTTGCTATGCAACACACTAGCGTCCTTCAGAGAGAAGGCTAGAGACGGTAGCTTGGATCGCCGGCAATTTAGCAATTTAGAAGGCTAAATTGCCGGCGACCGTGTGCCTATTGCTTTACTGCTTTGCTTTATTGGCTTTTTAGGCTTCAGTGAACTATGCTATCGCTTTTATATATAAATAAACAACAGTTCAAGTTAGGCGCGGAGTGATACTGGACTCTGTAAACTGAACGGGCGTCATAGCTGTGTGTATACGCTCAATATACAACGGTTGGGAACCAATCAGATCGCTTGATTTAGGCCCCCCGTTTTATAAATGTATATATATGTGTGTATATATATGTATGTGTATGTGTATATGTATGTGTATATGTATATATATATATATATATATATATATATATATGTGTATATGTATATATATATGTATATATATATATATATATATATATATATATATATATATATATATATATATATATATATATATATATATGTGTATGTGTATATATATGTATGTGTATATATATGTATGTGTATATGTATATATATGTATATGTATATATATGTATATATGTGTATATATGTGTGTATATGTATATGTGTATATGTATATATATGTATATATATGTGTGTATATGTTATGTATTAGCATTGTGTGCAGTATGCGGTCTGCTCCTACGCTCTGCTTGGCTCCTAAATGCGAAGGCTCTGTTGTAATGGTGGTGGTGGTTTCTTACATGTTTCCAGTGAGATGTTTGTCACTGTGGCATTAAAAGTAACAACAACAAAAAAATGCACTGTTGCCGGGGACGATAAACCCTATTGCTCAACGCCAGACCTCATTCAGGCTGCTGCACAGCGCTGCAGATTCCAGGAAGTTGTGAGTGCGAGCAGTGGAAAGCCGACCGGTAAAGCGATGCGTGTTGTGGTGCGTGTTTCAGAGAGGCCATCTCGGTGGTCTGTGAGGCGGTACCCGGAGCCAAAGGAGCCCAGCGCAGGAGAAAGGTATACTGGGCACACACACACACACACACACACACACACACACGTGCACGCAACACGCATGCACACACATGAACACACACTAGCCGTACTGGTCATTATTTATTTATACGTCTTAAGTGGGCTGCACTGGGAAGGGTTGTCCATATGAGAGCTGGATATAGCGTCACTCTGTGGTCAGCCGTTCACTTGGACTCACTCTGTTGTCTGACACACACACATAGACACACACATAAACACACACACACACACGAGTTTAGGATGATGATACAGTCCTGTGGTGATACAGTCCTGTGATCTACCAGCAGGTAATTACCAATCACTCTTTCCCTCCCTCTCTCTCTTTCCCTCCCTTCCTCTCTCTCTCTCTCTCTCTCTCTCTCTCTCTCTCTCTCTCTCTCTCTCTCTCTCTCTCTCCTCTCTCCCTCTCTCCCTCCCTCCCTCTCTCTCTTTCCCTCCCTCCCTCTCTCTTCCCCTCTCGTGTCACCAGGGAGCCTAGAGAAGTCTGCTAGATGTTGATTTATGGAGACAGTGTCAGACTATCCTGATCGACAGCATAAACCCAGACTGGCCCCATCAGTGTGGGGTACAGCTGTGTGTGTGTGTGTGTGTGTGTGTGTGTGTGTATGTGTGTGTGTGTGTGTGTGTGTGTGTGTGTGTGTGTGTGTGTGTGTGTGTGTGAACATAGCCTTCTTGTTAGCCTAAAAAGATGGAGCCAAACAACAGGCTATAAAACAGGTGGCCGCCGACAGTAACCACAACGCTGGGTTGGACCAAGGAATGTCTGCCAATTTAACACCAAACTCAAATCCCAGTTCTAGGACCTGACCAGAATAGACCTGACTGTGTTTGATACAGTGCTCAGAGCCTTTGGCAACCGTCTTAAAACCAAAATAAATTGAAATATATCATACCAGCTACAGCTATAATGTAGCCACAAGAACATGAAGCCTAGGGCCGTCAACAAGATGTCTGACTGAACAGCCCTGGCAGTCAGGGAGCCCTCTTGTCTGTCTGCTCTCTCTTTGGCCACAGTTGGTCTGGTTAGACAGGGTCGCTTTCTCTTTGCAGCTGTTACAGCTGACGCACACGCACACACACACACACACACACACACACACACACACACACACACACACACACACACACACACACACACACACACACACACACACACACAGTGGGGGAACATTCGAATACAATTTGCAGTATAATATAATTACAATAATATCCCTTGATATAAACGCTGTAACCTGTCTCATGTATTGTCTTCCTCCTTTTTCTTCCTCTCCCCCAGCCGTCTTCCCGCTGTCTGACATCCATCCTGGGGAAGAGCAATCTGCAGTTTGCCGGCATGACCATCAGCCTGACGGTGTCCACCAGCAGCCTCAACCTGCTGGCAGCTGACTGTAAACAGGTGGGCCTGCCGGGGGGGCCACCGCCCGCTGGCCTCAGCTCTCTGAGTATCTGCCTTCTTAGGCGTGGCTCTTTCTGCTGCGGGCCGTGGCTGTTGGCCAGAGGGCCGTTCTATTCAAACAAGACTCACTCCTGCAGCACAGAGTATATTGGACTTCATTTTAGATGCCTGATGTGGGTAAAAACATCTGTCCTATCATCATGGTATTCAGCGGATATGGATCAAAAGGCCGTTCTGAACTCAAGCTGATCGGCTGCTTGTTTCGTTGTTACACACACGGTCGCACATTATTTGTAACACATTCATATGCTGGAAACATATTCATTAGCAGATCAGCAATAGCATTCCGCTTGTTTCACACATCAGTGGCATTTGATTGACTGATGTAAAGTATGTGTTAATCCAACCACTGTTTATTATTGTTTACTGTACAATTTAGTATATTTCCCCTGACTGGTGAACAAATAGCACTTCAGCATCCTCCCAGTTCCCATGATGCCTTGGGGCAGGATGTGCTCGTCCTAGTCTCCTCTAATGAGCTAATGGCTACTGTGCGATGCACGTTTCTGTGGTGAGGCGTACAGTGTGCTGTGCACATGCATTAACAGACACATAACACATAAAGACATGGGGGCCGCACACACCCACAAACCAAGCCGCACAATGTGCAGTGGAGCATTAGCACGTGTTGTTATCGACCTGGCATGGGTTCCTACTGCAGAGTGCTTCTGTGGCTGTCGTTCAGATCCCCTCTTTATTTTGTTTTGCAGATGTAGCAGTCTGTTGTATTAGGTGAAAGAAGAGGGGCTTTTATTTTGAAGTAATGACTCCCATGTCCCTTTCTCCACCCCATGCCTTCACCTCAACACATCCATCAATTCACCCATGTTCTCTCTCTCTCTCTCTCTCTCTCTCTCTCTCTCTCTCTCTCTCTCTCTCTCTCTCTCTCTCTCTCTCTCTCTCTCTCTCTCTCTCTCTCTCTCTCTCTCTCTCTCTCTCTCTTATTTTTGCCAACAGATAATCGCCAATCATCATATGCAGTCCATCTCGTTCGCCTCTGGAGGAGACCCAGTGAGTCTCACCCGTCTCTCACTCTCTGTCCCTCCACTCACCCCTTCTCCCTCCCCACCATCTCCTCCCTCACTTAGGCTCTCTCACATCCTCTGCCTACATCTTTGTCCTTCCTGTCGGCCGGCAACCAACAGTCCCAGTAGCCCTCTGCTTTTTTCTGTTCCATCATTCTTTATATTTATACAAAAAAAATAATAACTTCTTTGCTTAAAGTCGCAATGTGCAAGGTTGAGCCACTCCCAATAAGTATACCGTTAACGTTCAGGATGAAAATAAACTCAATAACAGTCCACTCTTACTGGCTTTGTAACCAGCGTAGCCCGGCTCTGGCTAGCGTGAGTCCAAAGGCTTTTGGGAGTGTCGATAGTAATGTTATACGGAGAGAGTTACGGCTGGCCAGCATCTCTCATTTGTAGGCTTACTATCGGTTATAGGATGTTAATTTATTGATAAAAATATTTAAATCACTTACAATCAGCATAGACTACAGATGTGTGCAGGTAGTTGAAGCTACGAGCTAGTTAGTTAGTTAGTTAGTTTATTAGTTGTCCCCTTAGGGAAATTCTATTTCACAGTTTCCTTCCTCAATTCTCATCTTCATTTCTCGTCATAGGCACATAAAGAACATTGAAATGTAGTTGAAATGCTACGTATTGCAACTTCAACTGGTGACTGCCCTTTTGGTCTTTTTAGCCCTTGGTCCTTCCTTAACCTTATTCCCCTATTAAAATAGTATTTACCTCACCCCCGGTGACACTTCCCCATCATAGCTCTGCCCTTCCTCATGGTCTGCCCTTGGTTATGTTCCCTCAGGATACGGCGGAGTATGTAGCGTACGTGGCCAAAGACCCCGTCAACCAGAGAGGTGGGTGGAGCCCTTACTGAACAAAGCACCGACTGTATCCTCTCCATCATGTTGATATCAGCAAGCTTTCCAATGTATGGATCGCCGCTTAAACAGTCCACTAATCAATCCATCCGCTCATTGCGTCCATATCGAGCTGGACTTGTCTGCTGTGCTGTTGATATTTTTCATTCTAATACAGCAGCTGCTCTCTCTCTCTTTCTTTCTTTCTTTCTTTCTTTGTGGTGTCATTTCCTGAATGCAGCGTGTCATATCCTGGAGTGCTCCGAGGGCCTTGCTCAGGAAGTGATCAGCACCATCGGCCAGGCGTTTGAGCTGCGCTTCAAACAGTACCTAAAGAACCCCCCCAAGCTGGTCACCCCCCACGACAGGTGAGTGAGAGGACCTCCACACTCAGAGCAGAACCCCTGACCCCTGACAGAGGACCTCCACACTCAGAGCAGAACCCCTGACCCCTGACAGAGGACCTCCACACTCAGAGCAGAACCCCTGACCCCTGACAGAGGACCTCCACACTCAGAGCAGAACCCCTGACCCCTGACAGAGGACCTCCACACTCAGAGCAGAACCTCTGGGGCTCTGACCACCAGGGGCCCGCAGCGAGGGCCGCCATAACCTCAAATAACCAAATCAAAGAGCTCGCTGTAGATAAAGGAATACAAAGGTTAATGGATCACTCAGTTATTGAAACATTTGGTATTGGGGAAGTGTTTTACTTTCTAGTCCATTATAGGAAATGATTCTTATGATAAGCTGTGAAAACAGCCAGTCCTTTGATAGATGGAGCTGGTCTACGGTGTGACGTGGTCTCTGTGATGTGATAGATGGAGTCTCTGTGATGTGATAGATGGAGCTGGTCTACGGTGTGATGTGATAGATGGAGCTGGGCTACGGTGTGACGTGGTCTCTGTGATGTGATAGATGGAGCTGGTCTACGGTGTGACGTGGTCTCTGTGATGTGATAGATGGAGCTGGTCTATGGTGTGATGTGATAGATGGAGTCTCTGTGATGTGATAGATGGAGGATGTGGTCTCTGTGATGTGATAGATGGAGTCTCTGTGATGTGATAGATGGAGGACGTTGTCTCTGTGATGTGATAGATGGAGTCTCTGTGATGTGATAGATGGAGGATGTGATAGATGGAGCTGGTCTACGGTGTGATGTGATAGATGGAGCTGGTCTATGGTGTGACGTGGTCTCTGTGATGTGATAGATGGAGTCTCTGTGATGTGATAGATGGAGATGGTCTACTGTGTGATGTGATAGATGGAGCTGGTCTATGGTGTGATGTGAAAGATGGAGTCTCTGTGATGTGATAGTTGGAGGACGTGGTCTCTGTGATGTGATAGATGGAGTCTCTGTGATGTGATAGATGGAGTCTCTGTGATGTGATAGATGGAGTCTCTGTGATGTGATAGTGGGGGACGTTGTCTCTGTGATGTGATAGATGGAGTCTCTGTGATGTGATAGATGGAGGACGTGGTCTCTGTGATGTGATAGATGGAGTCTCTGTGATGTGATAGATGGAGGACGTGGTCTCTGTGATGGGATAGATGGAGTCTCTGTGATGTGATAGATGGAGTCTCTGTGATGTGATAGATGGAGGAAGTGGTCTCTGTGATGTGATAGATGGAGTCTCTGTGATGTGATAGATGGAGTCTCTGTGATGTGATAGATGGAGGACGTGGTCTCTGTGATGTGATAGATGGAGTCTCTGTGATGTGATAGATGGAGTCTCTGTGATGTGATAGATGGAGGACGTGGTCTCTGTGATGTGATAGATGGAGTCTCTGTGATGTGCAGGATGGCTCCTTTCGACGGCTCTGCGTGGGAGGAGGAGGAAGACGAGGCCGCTGCCCCCCCAGAGGTCCCGTACTACAACAACTTCCCCGGGAAACAGCCTCCACCTGGGGGCCTGGTGGACATGAGGGCCCGGCCCGGGGCCACGCTGGTACACACACACACACACACACACACACACACACACACACACACACACACACACACACACACACACACACACACACACTCTATTAGGGGAGAATAAAACATTTTTGTGTATGTGTTACTTACTTATTTATACATCTGTGTCAATAGTTGTGTATATATATTTATATGTTTTTATTCTTTATTGCAGCCCTATGTCCAGCAGGGGCAGAACGACATCCACAAACAACCCCTTCCTCCGCTGCCAGGTATAGCAGCACTGTGTGTAATATTATACTCACTTTATACACAGTGCTGCCCGGTATAGCAGCACTGTGTGTAATATTATACTCACTTTATACACAGTGCTGCCAGGTGTAGCAGCACTGTGTGTAAATTAAAACTTTCTGTTTAATATCATACTCACTTTATCGTCTCTCACTCTTTTCCCTTGATTTGATTATATCACAACTTACACTCCCTCCTCTCAGGGTTAAAGAAGCAATCTAAATAAAGTGTAGCATGTTTTTTTTTTTCATCTTCTGAATGTCAGCATGTCTCTTAACTCTCTCACTATTCGTGGAAGCAGATGGAAGAAGCCACGAGTGGCTTGCGGTGAGCGCTGGCTCTCTGAGCCGGAGCTGTACACCGCTGCTCTGACAGAACGCCCGCCCACACATGCAACATGATGTTTCCTTTGTTGAAAGAAAACCCAAGACCTGAAATTGCAAGCTTTGTACTGCAATGCTTTTTAAAATCTTGGTGACAATTATTTGGAAATGACAATTTGTATTCAGGTTAATTCATCTCTCAGGTACCTGAGTTCAAAAATTCTTCTTTCTTTTTGTTAGTGGGGGCCAAAGAAGGTGGGCGGGAGCTCTTTGACGACCCATCGTACGTCAACGTGGATAAAACCCGCCCTCTGGCATCTGCGGCCAATGGAAACGCTCATAGAGATGCATTTGACATGAGTAAGAGAACTACCGCCAATCAATGTTTAAGTGTTTAAAACGCTTCCTTTGCTGAACATTGGCTACAGCGACACAGCACTAACCCCGGGTGCCCTGTCTCTCCCAGAGCCCTTCGACGATGCCCTGGGGGTCTCCGGGGGCCTGGGCCCCGTGTCGGCGGCGCCCCCGCTGGTGGAGCAGCTGCAGTGCGAGGCCTGGTTCCACGGCAGCCTGAGCCGCAGGCCGGCGGAGAGGCTGCTGACGCGGGACGGGGACTTCCTGGTGCGGGAGTCGGGGACCACGCCCGGGCAGTATGTCCTGACGGGGCAGCAGGGGGGGCAGCCCAAGCACCTGCTGCTGGTGGACCCTGAGGGAGTGGTGAGTGGTGTGGGGGGGGGGTGAGTCCGGGGGGGGGGGCAGCCCAAACACCTGCTGCTGGTGGACCCTGAGGGAGTGGTGAGTGGTGTGGGGGGGGGGGGGGGTGAGTCCGGGGGGGGGGGGGGCAGCCCAACCCAAGCACCTGCTGCTGGTGGAGTGAGGGGGGGGGGCGAGGATTAGTACAACACATTGATTTGCTATTTAATTATTTGTATTTGTAGTCATTGGAGTGTTTGTTTGTTTGAGTTTGTAGTTTATTTTGTAAGTATTCTGTGATATTTGCTCTCTCATATTTAATTTGTGTTGCATCGTATGTTTTCTGTGTTCGTCGGTGGCTGCTCTCACTCCACCTCTTTCCTCCTCTTGTTGAAGTGTGTTTTCATCGTGCCTGTCAGAGCGCACAGATAAGGAGTTTCATTCGTTGTAATCAGAGGAGCTCACCCCCCCCTTATGTGTTTGTGTTTTCTCAGGTGCGCACAAAGGACCACCGCTTTGAGAGTGTGAGTCACCTCATCAGCTACCACATGGACAACAGGCTGCCCATCGTGTCGGCGGGCAGCGAGGTGTGTCTGCAGCAGCCGGTGGAGCGCAGGACCTGAGCGCACACACACACACACACACACACGCACGCATATATACATACACACAGAACCATACACACACACCATGACATGGAGATATGTACAACCCTGCATTTACACACCGAACCCTACCGCACATAAACACTCCCAAAATTATACACTCCTGATGAAACTCCCCAAAAGGGAAACGTATAGCAAAAGTGTGGTCGTCCACACACAAAAGCAACACTACACAACCACACAGACTTTTGAACTTAAAATAGACACGGCAATCGCAAAAGAAAAACCAAGAAAAAAATGACCTCTGCCAAATCCCGTTGCTTACTGCCGTCGCAGGCAACATGCTCCTGTCCTTGGACAGTAAGACTGTGAACTCTGCCATGTCTCTCCCTCCTACCCCCTCTCTGAAATCCCTCATCCAACGACAAGTCAAAGCGCTGCAACGTCTTACAGCCTACTGTGAACCTGGAATACCCCCCACCCACCTGCTAAATCCAGCTTGGTATCGAAGTATTGGTCACTAATCAAAATGGCACCACTCATTTGTAAATACTCAAAATGATGTATTAAAAAAGTAGACAAAAGTGTTGAAATAAAGAAGAGTCCTATAAGGGACGGGCGAGGAGAGGGGCCTAGTCTGGGTGGGGGGGGGGGCCCTAGATGCTGTGGTTGGACTGGTTGCACCCCGTCTTCTATGATGTATTGGCTGACAAGATGAACCCTGCTCAGTGAGGATGCATTGCAAAGTTTGTTTCCGCTCAAATCAGGACTCCTGTGCAGTCTCCTACGCTGTCACGACCCTTATGATGAACCCCCCATCCCCCTGAGTGATACCTGTGGCTGTCAGAGGGCAGCCTGTATGCAAAAAGGGGGGATCGATATGCCAATGCACCCTTTCTCAGTAACCATCATGGTCTACACACAAGTTGTATTTGACTTTTCTTTTGCAAAGATCAATTTCTCAGCCCCAGACCTGCTTTTGACATCACAGATCTCCTGTTGAGAGCCGTCCGTACTGCTGTCTGCGCTCCTCCCAGCCCGTATGCACACACTCGCCTTCACCTCCTCTGCACTCCGACGTTCTAGCCAACGCCAAAGAATGGGTTGCGTTTGGTTGCCCAAGGTGGAGAAAATCCATGGCGCTTATCATTAACCGCTGAAGCCAACTGCATGTTTATCTGTAAGGGCGGTGCTGAGCAGACGGATCTGTTGTACAGGGAACGCTCTCGGACACTGTTCTGAGTTCAATGCCATCGCAAAGGAGAGCCCATCGCTAAGGACTTTTGATGTCATCTAAAGACGTAACTTATTAATTGTAAGATGTGAGCAGGATCGTGCTGACATTTGGCTTGTCAATGTTTTTATTGTTTTTTTTTTAAAGTTTGCATAGACAATCTGTGACACTGTCTCTTTGTGCTTTGAAAGAACGGTTTAGTGCTTGGCCCTCCCACTGCACGGGGCCCCCTGAGCAGTCTGAGCAATGAATTCCTCTGCAAATGTGACGCTTCTGTTTGCCGTTAGTAGTAGAAGTGGTTGTATGTTTGCATTTTGCTGTTTTTTAGATCACAATGGAGACAGTTGACCTCCTCATAAAGGGAGGAGGGTTGTTTTTTAAAGAAAACTTTTTTGCTGCATTGCTGATATCAATCAAATGTATTAGCCTTACTTTTGCTTGGAGAAGTCAGAGTACTGTTCTTAGACTGGCCCCCGCCTCTCTCTCTCTTTCTCTTCTCTCTCTCTCTTTTTGTCAGTGTTTTCTATCTTTTACTCTGTGCCTTGTTTGTTTAATGCGGTCATGTTGCTTCAATGCAGTCACCTGATGTTCTTAGTTCAACAGTAGTCGTCTGGAGGAGAACTTTAACACACACCTCCCAGATCACATACACACACACATATATATATACACACATATCGCTAGAGTCTGTGATGGCAATCTCTCTCTCGACTTAATGGATTTGCTGAGGTTTATAGCTGGTTGTCTGGTTGGCTGGTTTGTGGCTGGTCTGGCTGGTTGTGGTAACCTGATGTCACGTGGTTTGGGGGCTCCTCCCTGGCCGTTAATGTAGACGTCTCCCTCTGGGTGGTTATTAAAGACACTTCTGAAGACCGGGAGCTTCCAGGTTTTGTTCGTATTAGTCCAGTAAACTCAGTCTAACTATACCAGATTAACGCCAAACTACTGGTAGGATTTGTAATCCTCCATCCTGACTGTTGACCGGTAGAGGTGACTCCTTTGTGTTTTACCAAAGGGACAGCCAGGTCTGTCACGACTCCATCTAGTTCAGGGGTCATGACAGCCAGGTCTGTCACGACTCCATCTAGTTCAGGGGTCATGACAGCCAGGTCTGTCACGACTCCATCTAGTTCAGGGGGTCATGTAGGTCACAACAAAAAAAAAGCTTCAACCTTTGTGTGTAAATGTTGGTGTGTGGACGGACCCGTGTGTCTGTAATCAGTGAATCGATCTTGTGTTCTCATTACTCATCACAGTTGCCTTTTGTTGCATGATCCTACTTTTTACATTTCTAGTTGTCGTTGGTGGTGTTACCGTGTATGATGTTGATGTACCTTATTGTATTAATTTGTTTATGGAAGCCAAAGGTTACTTTTAATTATAGCCTGCACAAATGTTGATTTTTACTTTCCTGCGTTTTCGTATTATTATTTTTTTTTAAAACATGTCTGTCTACACCTGTATCTGTAAAAAAAAATCCTGCATATAGAAATACATATATGAATAATCTGCCTTGTTGGTTTTATTCTTTAACTATGTTTTCCGCTGAGCTATTCGTATTGATCCCTGACTAAAAGGCTAATAGCTTACAAAGTCCGGACATACATGTCCTTTTGGTCGCACATCAACAACAAGCAACTCTATAATTAAAACAGAACAAACTTCTAGAATAGAAAGCGTGGGCAGGTGGTGGAGTTACTTCAGCTCTGCTGGAAGCCTCCCTTTGTGTAGCAGCGGACCTCGTGTACTGGGCAGCTGATTCATGGAGGATTACAGCTGAAGCCACAGAACACGGGGGACGCGCGGAGCGCAGGTAAACAAGGACCTAATTAGTCTGTTTGTGGTGTTTCTGAAGAAGAGTGGAGAAATATCTCTCTCTTCCTCTGCCCCTCTCGCTCTCTGTATTGGACGTGACAGAAGGCTGTGTGTCCACAGAACAAGTCAGCAGCTCCACTGGTCGCCGTCTCCTCTCCTCCTGCTCTGCCAGTGCTGCTGTTCCTCCTCCTGGTCGTCTCCACCTGAAGCATGCATCCCGAGCGCCCTCTGCCCCAGGCCATGCCCTCCTCCCTGGGGCAGAACCTCCGCGACATGGCCATGGGCCTGGGCCGGGGCAAGAACCTCCTGGGTGGGAACGTCGCCTATGGGTTCATCCGCTCCATGAAGGAGTGCCTGTACTTCCTGCTGTGCTGCTGGTGCATCAAAGAGATCCTGGACTGAGATAGGAGATGAAATTGTACAATTGAACAATTTATTCTCAAACTTTTTGATTTTGTTACTCTGTAGCCTCCCTGAGTTTACCCTTTTCTACCCTGGATTGTATATCTTACTTTTTGTCGGACGGGAAGGATTGAGTAAGCAAAACTGAAGGTAATGGTGAGTGTATGACCTGATTTAATACCAAACTCTATATAGTTGATCTACATTATCACATTGTTCTAAGGTTATGGCTCTGATATGTTGATGAATGAATACATCTCTTGTAAATGATGTATTTCTTGGTTGTACCTGTTGTAATTCTTCATCTATTTTTATTTATCTTTTAGATGGTGTAGTAAAAGTGCAGAGGGACAAGTGGTGGCGTGTCCACAACCCGATGAACCTTGTGAGGGGGGATCTGTCACTTCATTGTGGAGCTGGCTCTAAAACCACATTGATGAAGACATAAATACACTCAAGGCTGAAGCAATATCAACTCATTTGAAGAACTGTGATTAAATAATGTTTTTCCTGGGTACAATTATTTTGTTTCTTATTATTTATGTTCTATTCTCATCTATTCTAACCCTCTTGCCTTAAGACTATTTTTTATTTTAACTGATTTCGATTGCAATTTTCGTTTGTATTTAGAGAATTTTTATTATTTATTTATTTTACAAAGTTCTGTTTAATAGGGACAATTGTTTGTAACATATGTTACTCGTATCACTTACTGATACATACAACCAAATCCATAATATGAATAGTCATAGTTCTACTCGAACTTGCGTACCTATTGAGTTATAAAGTGCTTTATTCATAGCGTAAGGTCAATCATTTAATTAGCATTTGTCACGTTCATCTGCTCACGTCAATCTTTCGGTCCCTTCCATTTGTTGGTTGTATCCCCGTGTTGTGATTGGCTGAGCTACTCAATGGTGGGCGGGCTCAATGTGAACAGTCGTAGGACAACAGGCCAGTAGGAGAACATAGAAGACATATGTTACAAGTTCAGAAGATAGGGGAAAGGACCAATATTAATAGTGTAGGTTTAGAGCTGGTCTACTGGAAGAGGTAAGGACGGCATGCATTCAAAGTTATTTTTTACCTTTTGATTCAAATCAGGACAGATTGACAGAATTGGAGCCATTATTTTGATCGCGCTGTTTGACAGCCTGACAGACTTTTCCTGGTTGCTCATGTGTGTTCAGAAGACCCACAGGTATATAGGAGTATGTATGTGTACATTGATTGAACATTGGCCTATATGCTTTAACAGTCGATGGACCCATATTTAAGTTTGTGCTAGATAAAGAAACTATCGACATGTTTATGTGGATACAGTTTGATGATAATTATGCTTCACTTCTAACTTTGGATGTTGTATAGACTATAGGATGTAACATCCTGCAGGACGCTGCAAGAAACAACATTGCCTAGGTTGCGTAGCAATGCAAATATTCATGATCCGACGGATGGGAAGTTATGTGTTGTCTCTCAGAGAGGCCATCACTGAGCTCAAAACTTACAGAACATTACCATTTTTGGTAATTTCTCGGTTGTCTGATTAATACAACTGATAAGCACCCACAACGGGAAGTGGGTAGGGCAACTGTGGGCCTATGTGGACATAATTTATTTCCAAATGAAAATGGAACCATAGGCCTACATGCATTTTGAGCGTTATTATGAATTCATTTTTAGTTATTACAATACAAATGTTGGACGATTATATTTTTTTATCCTAACTTATTACAATACCATTGTCCAGTGTCCAGAAATTGGAAACTGAAAGAGGGAAAGATGGCCTCAATGGGGGTAGGAATTCGAGAGAGAGCACGGAATGGGAAACACTCTCACTATCAAAACATGTGGTGGACCAGCGGTTGCAAATTATATTTCCCTCTTAAAAACGATTTAGTGTTTTTATAATCTGACTTTAAACATCCTTCAAAAACGTGCTGCTGCTTTGTCTTCCCTTGAACAAAATAGGATCTGCGTGTGTCTCCGTCTCAGTCAATCTTCCCCTGGCTATATTTAGAAGATATCTATTTAAGCCCATTCCACTATATGCTGCACAATGCTCTGTGGGCCAGGGCTCCATTCAAAGACCTCTCCAGGGGACCACCCGATTGGAGGACCTCAATTGCGTCTTGGGTGTTTCATTTCACAATGCTAAAATAATCAGGTGTAAAACTAACACAACTAACTAGTCTAGCATACACAAAAAATGCAAGTAGCCTACATGACACAAATGACTTATTTATTACAGACTTTCTGTTTCCAATTTCGTTTCATCAAGTGCTTTTGAGCAGGTGGAAGTAGGCCTACAGCAGATGCTAAGGACCACCCTTTTCCGTGACAGTCGATCATGTTATGATGTTATGTTATAGATGGAAAACGACATGTATCCTAATCAGTGTTGTTTTACTGCAGCTTAAATTAAGCTACAGCACGTTGGTATACTTGCACATACTCACACATCAGAAAGACTGATCTTTTGTAGCCACTTGCAGCTCGGTGACTTTGAAAAGGGAGTTTGAATCTGCTGGTTGTATAGGAGCCCCTGCCTTAGTTACTCTTGTTTCTGCAAAAGCATTCACCAACTCATCAGAACACAGGGGGACCAACAACATAGGCAAACTACTAATGAGCCACTGAAAAGCCTGTGTTCCTGTGCACATAAAACCCAGAGGACACCACCAGAGCCCTGACCCTCATGAGTCTCATATATAGTGTAAGGGAAGGAAAGTCTATTCAAATATTATACAAACAGTATGGAAATCTATCTGGGCAGCAGAATAGTGATGTGAAGGATTGTGCTTTCTTCGGACTTTGCATGACCCGTGAAAGAGCTATACAAAATATCAAACAAATGTGAAACTTGCTTTTTATAGATTACATGTGAATTGTCTGTCTGCCAAAGTTTTTTTTGTTTGACATATCACAATACTTACTCACATTCTCACATTCATGTAGAAGGGGATAGCTCCATATATATATCTGATGAGGATGTAATATTAAAGGCTCTTTGCCCTATCTGTTGTACATAGATGTTATTGACAAAGAGTGAGGTCATATGCACGCTATCATTATATGCAACATGCCTCTAATGCTGTACTCCTCCGATATTGCAGGAAAACGCCACTAGAGGGCAATGTCTGACAGTGGCTCCGGCAACAGCTGGACCCTCCTCTCGCAAGAGGTGTGTGTGTGTGTGTGTGTGTGTGTGTGTGTGTGTGTGTGTGTGTGTGTGTGTGTGTGTGTGTGTGTGTGTGTGTGTGTGTGTGTGTGTGTGTGTGTGTGTGTGTGTGTGTGTGTGTGTGTGTGTGTGTGTGTGTGTGTGTGTGTGTGTGTGTGTGTGTGTGTGACCCTAATGAAGTTTCGTTGATAGTAGAAGGCTTAGAAGCAAGCAACTTTTTCCTTGCTAATTATTTTTTTAAGGTCACCCTGAATATAAATGGATTTCTGTGATGAGGAGTGAAAAATAGGTGATGGACAACTTATTTTTTCTTTTTTCATTTTGTTGTACTAGATCTTTTCTAGCTCCACACTTATTTGACAAGTCATGTTAAAAGATGACAGCATGACTTATATTCATACAGTTAACATATTAATATCTATGTATAAATCGTACGTGGGTGTTCCTTCAACTGTACACTGTTGTTCACTGTCCTCATAGTCATGTTGCTGTGTGTGTCTGTGTGTGTCTGTGTGTGTCTGTGTGTCTGTGTGTGTCTGTGTGTATCTGTGTTAGGAGAATGTTGCAACCCTGAGGCCTCTGGCAGAAGGAACCGAGCTCCATGGAGACGGCAGTATGTACACACACACACACACACACACACACAGCCACACAGCCACACAGCCATGCCTCAGTATCGAGAAGGGCCTGCATTTGTCTTAAGCTTGAGTTAAACTTGTACGTACAGTGTGTTGTGATGGTCCACAACAAGATGAGCCACAGATACACAACGCAGATGTCCGTAGAGCTGCCTGCATACTCTGCTCCCACGTCCATGTAAGGAGCACACAGGGGGACAGCCTCCAGTTCTGCCCAGCGGACGAGTCTGCTCTGGTGTGTAGATGAATAAGCATCAACGTAGAGATACACAGGCTTACTCTTGCTTGTGTGTATTATGTTTGTCTGCACTGTTGCGATACAGAGAGCCAGCCAACAGAGGTCGCTGTCCCTGCCAAGACGGAGCACCCTGTGGAGAATCCGCAGGTCAGCCTACAATACATCCTGTTCTACTCTTCTCGTCCTAACACCGTTATTATACACTGCAGGTTTTTAATATGAACTTATTCCTATTCTCAGACCTCAGAGGAAAACATGTCTGGGCAGTTTGAAGGAGAGGCCAGCCCTAGCATCGCCCAAAACCCAAGCCCCACCACCAGCCCCACCACCACCCCCACCACCAGCCCTACCAGCGACCCCAGTCCCACCCTTATCCCTCCCATTGAGACTCTGCCCCCTCCTCCCTCTTTAGTTATTCCCGCCCATCCTCTCCATGGAAGTGACGCACACAGCCAATCAGAGGGGCTTCCGGAGGGCCCCGTGGAACCCAGCCCCGACCCCGATTCGTTCTCCGACTCCTACACCCACATCAGCCCCTCCCCTCCCTCACCCCCCTCCCCCCCCCTCCCAGAGCTGCTGGGGGGTCTGGACCTGACGGAGGAGGAGGAGGACGCAGACCGACCAGAGTCCGAAGGGGAGGGGTCTGAGCAGGGGCCTTCTCAGCCAGGTGAGACTGTAGCAGGGGCCCCCTGAGCCAGGTGAGGCTGTAGCAGGGGCCCCCTGAGCCAGGTGAGGCTGTAGCAGGTGAGGCTGTAGCAGGTGAGGCTGTAGCAGGTGAGGCTGTAGCAGGTGAGGCTGTAGCAGGTGACGCTGTAGCAGGTGAGGCTGTAGCAGGCCCAGGTGGGGCTGTAGCAGGTGAGGCTGTAGCAGGTGAGGCTGTAGCAGGTGAGGCTGTAGCAGGCCCAGGTGGGGCTGTAGCAGGTGAGGCTGTAGCAGGTGAGGCTGTAGCAGGCCCAGGTGGGGCTGTAGCAGGTGAGGCTGTAGCAGGTGAGGCTGTAGCAGGCCCAGGTGGGGCTGTAGCAGGTGAGGCTGTAGCAGGTGAGGCTGTAGCAGGTGAGGCTGTAGCAGGTGAGGCTGTAGCAGGTGAGGCTGTAGCAGGTGAGGCTGTAGCAGGTGAGGCTGTAGCAGGTGAGGCTGTAGCAGGTGAGGCTGTAGCAGGTGAGGCTGTAGCAGGTGAGGCTGTAGCAGGTGAGGCTGTAGCAGGTGAGGCTGTAGCAGGTGAGGCTGTAGCAGGTGAGGCTGTAGCAGGTGAGGCTGTAGCAGGTGAGGCTGTAGCAGGTGAGGCTGTAGCAGGTGAGGCTGTAGCAGGTGAGGCTGTAGCAGGTGAGGCTGTAGCAGGCCACCTGGTGCCGCTGGAATCCCACCTGACCCAGAGTTTCAGGAACAAATGTCTAGAGATTTCATGTATCACCCTTTATTGTAAGACTTAATTTGGCTGAATATATTGCAATTGTATTGGGGGGTGTTTTTGTACATGTGCGTGTGCGCGCGTGTGTGTGAATGTGACAAAGAAGCGTTACATCACATGTCTGCTGTTTATTTAAGTCAACATTACATAAGCACAAACACAAATGTTGTTCCAACATACTTAGGTGAAGCCTAACTTCCTCCATAACCGTGTCCTCAGGTTCCTCTGTGGACCCCCAGGTGGGGGAGGAGAGAGGAGACGCCGAGGGGAGCAGGACCACGACCCTCCTGGCCTCTCTGGAGCAGATCGGGAGGAGGGAGGAGGAGGAGGAACCCGAGGAGGAGTTCCAGTTGCCCCGGAGAAACGACGACAGCGGCTTCTCTGTGAACAAGTGCATCCTGGGAGCGGTTATTCTGCTGGGGCTCGGGACCCTCTTCCTATCAGGTAGGCTCTGCCTGGCCAATGGGAACCGGCGCAGTGTCCCTGGGTCACACAGGCTTTAGTTTGTCAGTAAAGTGGAATCGAGGTCTGAGACTGAGTAGGAATGTATGCTTACAGGTGTCTTCATGGACCTTGATGAGGGTAGGTTGTGTGTTTGTGTGTGTGTGTGTGTGTCTGTGTTTGTGTGCATGCGCAAGTGTGTGTAGCCGTATATGCAAGCACTGCGTTCGCGTGTGAGCAAATGAGTGATGGCATGATCTTCACAATGTTTGTGTAGACGTTTGTGAATCTTCCACCTGCTTCTACTGTGCAGAGCATGCATGCTTGCCTAGCCTATGATTTATATCAATCTATAAAGTATATTGAATGTTTCCTTCTCACGTGCATCGCGTCACCTGAAGGGACTGAGCTGGGGGCTAGGGTTGGGTCAGAGACAGGGTTTTGACATTGATCCAAAACATCCCTGGTAGAGGATAGGACTCCCTCTGGCCTCCTCAGCACCAGGCACCAAACACCAAACACGAGCCTCACTATATAAAGTGAATCACACACAGGATATAATCACAAATATATACACAAAGCATTCTCGCTTTTCCCCCATTTGAATGGCTCCTAGTAGAGCATTCCTTTTTGAACACTGCATGTTTAATAACTATTACTTAAAGTTTGCAGTGCATATTAAAGATGTTCGCTCTGTATGATTTGCAGACAGTGACTATGCTCCAAGGGACCTGAGAGACGCAGAGCAGCCGGTCAAACAGGTTTGTCTGCAGTCTTTCACTTATTTCTAGTCTGAAGCTGTCGCTTTAGCGAATGCATCTTAGCGTATTCGTTGTCCATATGCTCCTCTGCTCATCCATGTCAATGATGCAAATGCACAAATGGATCACACGATTGTAGTTGTTGAAGTACTTTAAATTGTATTTGTAAAGGCAATCATCGCATTCCACCAAGGTCACAGACGGGGAACCTTAAAGGAAATCTCCAGGTTAATCTTTCCACCATCAAAGGGATTCATGTGGACAACCATTTATTTAATGGTTTCCAGTATGGAGTGAGCGCTGCGATGTCGTCCTTTGGGCCGCAGCCTGTCACTGTCCTTCCTCTGGAGGTGCTTTTGGCATTGACAGGCTCAGGTTATGGAAACGATCCATAGAGAGAAGTACCACTTTGTTCTTTACCTTTAATCACGCTTGTTATTGTGTCCAACCAAGTGTAGCTCATGGAGAGGGCTCCAGAGAGAGTGGAGTTGTGGCAGGAAATGGTGGAAACATGAGTGAGCTGGAGATAGTAGAGTTTGGTGTGTTGGACCAAAGAAAGTGTAGATTAGTGTAATTTGAAATATTTGATAGTTGGAAGGATAGTTGAGATTGTAATGAACAGTATGTGATGTGTGTATTGGTTAACAGGAATGGCAGAATCCAGAGGCCCCACATGCAGCTGTGGACGAGGGGATGGATATCCTGAATAAGCTGGTCAAAGAAACCCAGCAGATCGCTGCGCTGCAAGCCAAGACTCAGGTACAAGGTCCTCCTCACTGCTAGCCTGGCTATTGCCAGACCAAGCTCAATCGTAGATTGCACGTTGGTCTTGGGAGGCTGCGGTCATTTTTTTCAGGACAAGAGGCGTGATCAACGGGCCTAGTTCAACTGACTCTGTACGGAATTGGCTGCTTGCCATCTCTTCCCTGTTGTCATTGTGTTAAACCAGCCAATAGCGCGCCAGGGGGAGAAGCCGGCTTGGTGATTGGCTCCCGCAAAAACATATCGGAAGCAGAAAGAAATGTATTGCTCTTCTCCAGACCCTTCTGCAGGGGCTGGGGGTACCCAGTCTACCTCACTGCGCGGGTGTGTGTGTGTGTGTGTGTGTGTGTGTGTGTGTGTGTGTGTGTGTGTGTGTGTGTGTGTGTGTGTGTGTGTGTGTGTGTGTGTGTGTGTGTGTGTGTGTCACAACCAGTGTGTAGTACTCTCTCAGGATTCCTCTTTTTTTAAACCAGGCACAGGAAGAGGAGCTAAATGCAGCCCGAGGACGGGCAGCGGAGGGAGCCCGGGAGCAGTTCAGGAGGAGCAGGAAGGAGGAGGAGGAGGTGGAGGAGGAAAATGGTACGCTTAGGAACGCTAAGAACCACTGAAGGGATGTTAACTCTCCCCCATGGTCACAGGGACAGGAGGTGAGGAGGGAGGAGGGGGAGAGGTGGAGAGGATAAGATCTACTGTGTAAAGGCAGAGACGCTGGGGGAGGGGAAGAGAAGGTTCGAGGTTGTTTAAATCTGCTTTCTTCTAAACATTTGAACAATTTATTAACGTTTTGTTGTATTTCCTCAGTCAATGAAGCGCTGCTGCATCCTAAAAAAGCCACAACGTCGCCCCCTGGTGGCCAGGAAGGAGAGAGCAGGCCTGCTACAGGCAGCACAGAGGGACAAACCAAGAAACCCTCGCATGTCGGGGGGGAGGGAGAGAAAACCGACTCGAGGGACAGAGGGAAAACCGAGAGGAAGGACCAGGAGTGGAAGAAGCCCAACCATGACCAGCACGATAAGAGCAAGGAGGTGAAGGGAAGGAAGCAGAAGGAGGAGGGGAGAGAGGGAAGGGAGCAAGGCCACAGAGGGGACAAAGGGGAGTCCTGGAGGGAGCGAGGAGATGGGAAGGAGGGGAGAGGAAAGGAGGAGAGGAGCGACCAGAAGGAGGAGAAAAAGTGGAAGAAGGGAAAGCACGACAAGTTGGATAGTGACCGAGATGAAGAAGGAAAAGGTCATGAGAAGGAGAAGAAGAAAGGAAAGGAGCGAGGGGATAGGAAGGAGTGGGTAGGAAGGGATGAGGAGAGAAACGACCGGAAGGAGGAGAAGCAGTGGAAAAGAGGAAAGGAGGAGAGAAAGGACCACAAGGAGGAGAGAGAGTGGAAGAAGGGGAAGTCTGAGAAGTTAGATGATGATGATGGTGAGAAGGAGCGGAGAGGTCAGGAGGAGAAGAGGGGCGGGACAGGAAGGAAGGAGCATGGGAAGAGGAAGCAGGAGAAGGAGGAGTGGAAGAAGGGGAAGGATGGATACAAGGAGAGCGGCAAAGAATGGAAGGAGACGAAAGAGTGGAGGGAGAAGGGAGACCAGAAATACTGGAAGAAAGACACAGACCGCTGGGCTACAGATGAGAGAGACCAGCACAGGGAGAGGAGGAGTGGGGAGGGGAGGGAGGAGAGGAGGAGTGAGGAGGGGAAGGAGGAGAGGAGGAGTGGGAAGGGGAAGGAGAAGGAGGAGAGGAAGACTTGGGAGGGGAAGGAGGAGAGGAGGAGTGGAAAGGGGAAGGAGAAGGAGGAGAGGAGGACTTGGGAGGGGAAGGAGAAGAGGAGGAGTGAGGAGGGGAGGGAGGAGGGGAGGGAGGAGAGGAGGCGTGGGGAGGGGAGGGAGGAGAGGAGGCGTGGGGAGGGGAGGGAGGAGAGGAAGGATGCCGATGGGAAACAGGACAGAAAAAGAAACTCTGGCCGGGAGGAAGACGTCGATCATAAGAAACAAGAACAGCATCGCCACGACCACCACCGTGAGGAGTCCCTCTGGCAAGGTCCTGGGGGCGGCAGGCCCACCCACACCCACCGCCGGCCCTCCTTCGGCCAGCCCGAGTACTGGGTGCACCAGAGGGAGCGGCTCCGGCAGAACGGGTTCCCGTCGCGCCGCTGTGCCGGCGTGGAGGACTGTGCCCGGGCCGAGGGCACGCTCCCGGTCCAGCTGACTGAGTTCCAGGGCCTCCTGGAGGGGTACCTCGCCAAGGCAGAGCAGGGGGCTGGAGTGGAGGCCTCTGCAGGAGAGGAGGTCCGCACGCTGGCCGCAGAGTTCTTCAAGGACGGGGTGTTTGTGCACGACCGGATGAGCTTCAGAGATTACCTGGAGGACCTGGCTGATATCCTGGAAGACATGGTGGACGGAGACGACAGCCAGGAGGACCAGGAGGAGGACCACAGCGACCTAGAGGATGAGATGGAGATGTTTGGGAAAGAGGCGATGAAGAGGTTTGCCGTGGCGGCGTCTTCAGAGAAGACCTCAGAGCGTATGACAGGGAAGTCCAAGAAAGAGAAGGACAGGGGACGTGGCTGAAGACTGAAGGGTTGTATGAATGGTTGGGAAGGGAATAGTAAACAAGGGGAATCATCAGGGGAACATTTATGGACCGCGCACACATAGAGGCACATGCTTTTTCCATCTATTTAAAAGCGTTTAATTCATTTCCGTGCCTTGGTATGCTTTCAATTCCCCCTCGAGAACACCTCATGTTTTGACATGCCAAGTAATTACTGTTTTCACACACTCACGTCTTAGAAATGTTGAAGAAAAGGGGAGGAGCACGAAGGAGGGTGAAAGAGCAGGGTGGAGGTGGAACTTAACAATATCAATAAGTTACTCATACTTCATACTCAGACCGGTGTTTGTTTCTTGTCGTTTCTTTATGCCAAACCACTATTTAATCGAAACTCATTTTATCTTTTGAAAGCGGTACTAGTGATGGATGTTCGAAACCTGGCGTTTGACCAATCAGTGTGTTGTGATTTAACTCGACCCACTGCGGCCGCTGGTCCATTATGTCACTCAAACAAACAAAGGCTACAAGAAGGACGTTGGTTGACTTGTCATGTTTAACCTGTTTATAACCAACGCCATGGATTGCACGATAATCGGTTTAATCCTGGTCACTTTATTAAAATGTATTCTTCACTACCAACCAATAGTTCTAAGGGACCTTTAATGCAGCTGCTTCTTTGCTACTACAATGTTGAAGTTACATGTTCGTTAGCTGCTCCTGTACAGCAGGTCAACTCGTGATGTCTTATTCACCCTTAACGGTGTATGTGAGATGTTCTTTATGCCCACAAATAGTTTTACTGAAGGGACCCTTGACTACTATATAAAAGTAAATGTAAAGTTTCAGGTATTTTTAAATGTTGCACTAAATCAACACAAGTGTAGAATGCGGTACTAGCCCATACTAGTAATATAAATAGGTAACTTATTGAATTCAGATCAGCATAAGAAGTTGATAGAAATGTGCGCAGTATGAAATAACCTGTGGATCATGTATGATATATTTTCAATGCTGGTTTTGTACACTAAAATGTCTTTAATGCAGCGATAGATTGAGCCATTATTTATAAGAGTCTGTGTTCTGTGCACTTCTAGTTTTATGCGAGCACACCTGCGTTGTTCCTGTCTACAAAGCTGCTTGACATAGCATTTCATGTCATTTAAAGACAATAGTTCACAGGAAATGTCCTCATCTTTGCATCAAGTCAAGAACCAGTGTGTATTTGGAAAGATGACAGATCACTCTTGATGTTTGAATGTTTCTTTTGGGAAGATGATTAATAAACAAACCGTTTTCTCTCAGTTATGGAAAACTGATTTGGTCAAATTCTCTTTTTTTGTTGGTATACACAGCAATTAGCCATACAACACGGCCGGTTAAATACTCAATTCAAACTATTTGACTTGGCACACTTCCTAAAAGCCTTTGACCATGATTTTAAATGTCCTATGTATATCAACCACATCTGTTCAAGCATAGATTTTAAATACTTGAACAGAACTATGTCTATGTATGCAGTATTTTACATTTGATTACATTTTCAGTGGGATTATTCAGTTTGAAGCATTATGAAAATGTGTTTCTGACTTGTCTATAAAAACATTAGTCCTGCATAAATAGGATTTACATACAGAGCGCCTCCCTCCTTTGGAAAGCCCAACATGTATACTCCACCAGCCATTGGTCTGACCGTTCACACCCAGACACACCAAGCTACCATGTTTAGTTAGTTCTGTTAGTTAGTAACAGCTCTTTCAGGTTAAGGATATCTGGAACCATGTCCAATGGCTTACCAGTGAGGAACGCTACACACATACTTCTGAAGCGTGATCTAACCCTGGGGCCAATGGATCCAAACCATTTAATAAACTTGACAATATGCTTCATGTTTTCCAAACCCTGCTCAAAGAAAGCCTCTCCCTCATGTTGGTTCAGGAACAGACTCGTAATGGTTGCCTCACCAGAGTGGCCATTAAAATGGTGATTTGTAAGCTTTTTCCTAACACATCCTATTAATTCTAAAAATGGTAACACATTGCACACATCATTAGGCTTATAATCTATCTAATCATGGTTTGGTTAATGCATAATTGTTGGTGATTTGTAAGCAAATAACTCAATCTTTACCTCATCCAAAGTGATTTTTAAACGGTTTGAGTCCTGCCTTTCTGTTAAGGCTGCTGTGGTGAACATTTGGGAGTTGTTGAGATAGAGAGTGCAGAAAAGAGCCGGATGTTGAAAATAAACGACCCCAATAAAACGGCCCCGCCCTCCCTGGCCCCCCACCATAGAGACGGTACCGCTGTGTGCGACGTGACTTACCGAGGGATGCCCGGGTCAGGGTCCGCAAGGAGCCGGGAGCGTTTTGAAATCTTAACAGCCTCACACTCACAGGCGCACTCATCTCACACTAAAGCAATACAATAACAATGTTAAATGTAGCTCATAGGTCCACATGTTTGACATGTGAAATAACTTGATCATTTAGGATAGTTCAGATTAAATATAGCCTACCCAGATTCATTTAGGTTAGTTCTCAGACTAAATATAGCCTACCCAGATTCATTTAGGTTAGTTCTCAGACTAAAGCCTACCCAGGTTCATTTAGGTTAGTTCTCAGACTAAAGCCTACCCAGGTTCATTTAGGTTAGTTCAGACTAAAGCCTACCCAGGCATAATCTATTCCCTCACAACACCAAAAGAGCAGAAGAGCACAAGGATCAGTTGTGTAATATATAAATAATATATAATAGAACTTATCACACGTAGCTAGAAACCTTGATGTCAAACATTTTTCTAGTACATAAACGTTGAGATTAAACGTGTCCGTGGTTTGCAGAAATGTGCAAAAGCTACGTTTTAATCAGACGACTGGGTTGGAAAATCTATTTCTTCTGAAAAGCATTTTGAAGCTTTGGCCTACATATTAAAACAAAATACATTTATATTAATAATTTCCAGGACAAATCTGTATAATTTCCATCCTCACAGTCAACAAAATATATTTATTTATTAATATATAAAAATATTAAAATATTATCATTTTTTAATATAGAGGTAAAAGCGATTGAGGCCATGTGCCGACTATAGAACAATATCAAATGAGTATAGTGAAGACATTTTCCTTGACTTTTTAATGTATTTATTTATAATTCTTGTTCAGTTTAGCCTAGGGGAAATGTCAGCATGTCAGGAAAGGTATGTATTTAATTTTAATTAAAGGGGCGTGTGTTCATGTAGCTCCACCCTGGTGCCTGTAGGACGGGTAGGTGTGTGTGTGTGTGTGTGTGTGTGTGTGTGTGTGTGTGTGTGTGTGTGTGTGTGTGTGTGTGTGTGTGTCTATGTGTGTGTGAGGTATCTTCCTTATTGTGAACAACATTTCATACTTCAGGTTTGCTATTGGGAACTTTGCTGTGACTTGTTAGAAAAACCAATAATCCTGTTATTGCGGTTGCATGATGGGTGTGATCATAAGAAAGGTCAGTCTAACCATTCATTATCTCAGACACAAAAAGATGCATAGAGCAAAACAAGTCAAGTCCAACCACTTCTGCCTCCAGGATTACGCAACTCATACAACTCATACAACGTATGAGTTGTATGAGTTGTGTTACTATCCATTGTATATTACTCAATACATAAACTGTACTTTAAAGTATTTAAAGGTACTTCATCAGTGATGAAGCATCACCTCAAGCTGTGATGCCGTAAAAGGTTGACTTCAGTAACTTGTGTCCCACACAGGAGTCTCTGGGTCCCTTCTGAGAACATGCAGCCAACAGAACACCAAGGAGCAGGAGGAGATCAGGTCACACGTGAAGGAGATGTCAATACAGCAGACACTGTACACTATAACATGGCATTACTCATCACTCATTACTCATTACTCATTACTCATTACTCATTACTCATTATTCATTACTCATTACTCATTACTCTTAAGAATTAAGAATAGCAATCCATGTAGTTTTGTGTCGGAGACAGATATTCCATGATATTATATCCAGAATTCAGCTCAACATGAATGGACAGGACAGGCCTCTAAGTCACTACATCCTGAGCAGGCCTGTGTATTTTCTAACTAGATTAAGCTGATCTTCCCCCGCAGCCAGTGCTCCATGAACACACCCTCTCACTGGTTATTGTTCAGGCATGAGATATAAAGGAAAGCAGCGACGATATTCGACATGTTCCTCATTCAGGGTGGAGAGAGGCGTTTGCAGCACTCTTGCAGAACTATTTGTTTCCATTACTGACAGTAAGTGACTTTAACCATTATACAGTGTATAGCCTAGGCTATTCAATGTCATCTAATGATTATATTAAGCCTTCATAGACTAAACATAACAGATGTGCAGACATTGTACATCCTTTATTGGTAATATGTGTCACTTTGGTTAATTTCCTCGGTCCATGATGAATATTGCATAATGGCGTCCGGCTGTATTATCCGTGCATGGTGGCCCGTGTCCGGTTCTGCTGGTTAGGAACCTGATCCCAATCTCTTACACTTCTGCTGAAACCCCACCCTGTGTGTGATTTATTTATTCTCTCTATTTTAAAGTCACCAGTAGGCCAGTTGTTGTACGCAAATCATGGAGATTAGTTGGTGCTAATGTAAGTAAAGGGGGGGCGGCCCCCCTGAGGTCCCCTGGAGGTCCGGGGGTCCCCGGTACTGTCCGGGATCACATCCCTTGTTGGACGGGCAACCCGCCGCGGTCGCATCCCCTCCGAGCTGATGGACATTCAGCCTGAATTATTGATGTGACGACAGGACTCGACGGCGGCTCGGGTGGCAGGGCAGGTGTATTTAATGACTCCAAGGACAAATAAGTTGCCCTTCTGACTTTAGGGAATGAGAAGACATGCTCCCATGGAAAGCCATTAGAAAGCCTGGCTGATCCTCATTAATCTTTGCGATTAATCTTGGTGATTAATCAGTGTGCATGGGGCACAGAGACGAGACGGCGCCACGAGGAGACTTGGGAGACTTGTGCCAGTGTGTGCACCTCGCCGGTTAAAACGTGTGACCAGCTTCCAGCCATCCTCCCTGCTCCCAGATGTATTAAACATCTCCGTAGACTCCAGAGGAGGCAGTGGGCTGTTCCGTCTTTACCCAACATAGTTCTGAATATGAATGTGCGGTCGATGTGTGCTCTGTCTGTCTCTGACGTGACCCAGACCGCACTCTGCTCCCGGGTCTATGTCATTACACCAGGTTTACAGCTGCTGGAGCCCTAATGGAGAGTGATCGGCCATCAGTCATGTTGATGAATGGCCCAGAAAGGAAACACAACAAACAACAAAACAGCAGACTTGTAGCCACACGCACTGCAGGCGTAATGGAGACGCGCGGGGTCCTGTTGCCCCGGCGGGGCTCAGGATAATAAAACCGTGTAAAAAAGGTGTTGAGTTTTATGAAATGATGAGCAGGACAATGGGGTGACAGATGATCCATTGTGTGCATTGAGGTACGTTATCCTCATTCAATGTGGTGTCTGAGGGTGTGCATGTGTGTGTGTGTGTGTGCGTGTGTGTGTGTGTGTGTGTGTGTGTGTGTGTGTGTGTGTGTGTGTGTGTGTGTGTGTATTGGCGCTGCAGGGAGTATATGAAATACAACCCTGTGCTCTGGTGCTTGTCGCGTTGTTCTGCTCTCCTCCCTCAGTAATTAGGCTAATGCCACAGGGCCCTAATTGGTGTATACCAGCATTGTGTGTGTGTGTGTGTGTGTGTGTGCGTGTGTGTGTGTGTGTGTGTGCGTGCTTGTGTGTGTCTGTGTGCATACATATATGTGTTTGTGTGTGGGTGTGTTTGCGTGCGTTTGCGTGTGTGTGTGTGTGTGTGTGTGTGTGAGTGTTTGAGGAATGAGTTTTAGGGTTAGGATACTCTCAACATGTGAGCCCAACATCACTCCAGTTTAAGTTTAAGTTTAAGTTTATTGATATTTAAAGTGCAGTATCACCATAAGCATGGTCTCAAAACACCGTACATAGAAATGCCCTGCGACATCATGCGCAACCACATGAGTGTAATGTGTGTGGATTCATGGGTTCAAACAACAATACGTTTAGAGTAATAAATTAAAATGAAGAAATGATTTCAATAAAACAAATATAAAACAGATATAAAACAAATGTAAAACAAATGAAAAACCATTATAAAATAACAAATTCATGGGTTATAGGGTAGGCCATAATGTTTTGAGAAGAGGAAGGTTTTTAGTTTGCTTTTAAAAATATTTGTGGAACTGGCTCCCCTAACATGTGACAGAAGACTATTCCACAGATATGGAGCTCTGAAAGCAAAGGAGCGCTGGCCTGCACATTTTTTTTTTACTCTGGGAATTGTCAACAGGCCAGCGTCCAGAGATCGCAATGGGCGCGAGGGGGTGTAGGGGAATACCAGGTCTGACACATATGAAGGTGCAAGTCCATTTAGTGCTTTATAGGCTAAAAGAAGAATTTTAAAATCTGCTCGTGCAGGAATGGGTAGCCAGTGTAATGAGATTAAAACAGGTGTTATGTGTGAACTTCTCCGTGTTTTTGTTAAAATTCTGGCTGCTGTATTTTGAATTAGCTGTAGGGTTCTTAAAGTGCATGCAGGTAGGCCAGAAAGTAATGCATTACAGTAATCTAGCCTAGTTAGAGTTTCAGCATCCTTTAAGGATAGCATAGGCCTGATTTTTGCGATGTTGCTTGGATGATAAAAGGCAATTTTGGAAATATTTCTTATGTGAGGCCTATATGTTAAAAATTGATCGAAGGTGACACCCAGACTTTTAACAGTTGTGCTCTCTGTTATAAAACAGTCATCGACACAGACTCTAAAATCCTCAGCATGTGTGTCTTGTGTCTGCTATACAAGCCTCTAAGTTGTTGAGTTGATTGGAGTCATTTGTTCGTATAGGCACATAAAGCTGGGTGTCATCAGCATAGCAGTGAAACCTTACATTAAAACTACGTAGTACGTTACCAAGTGGGAGTAGATAAATGCAGAACAAGATGGGGCCCAGTACTGACCCCTGTGGCACACCAAATCTTACATCCGCAGGCCTAGATGTAGCATAATTGTAGGTCACATACTGAGTTCTGTTTGTTAGATATGAATGGAACCATGAAAGTGCAGATCCCTGTATACCAATATTTTGTTGTAAGCGGCTTAGTAGTATGTTGTGATCTATTGTGTCAAATGCTGCGCTTAAATCAAGAAGTAACAGTAGTGAAGTTTGTCCGGAATCCATTGTCAGTAGCAGGTCATTAGTCACTGTAATTAAGGCAGTTTCGGTAGAATGACCAGAGCGGAAACCGGATTGAAATTTTTCAAATAGGCTATTTTGGGATAGGTGGAATATGAGTTGGTCAGCGACTGCCTTTTCTAGTATTTTAGACAGGAATGGTAGATTTGAAACTGGTCTGTAGTTCTGAAGGACTTGTGGATCCAGGGTTGGCTTTTTAAGTAAAGGCTTAACAATTGCTTTTTTGAAAGCTGAGGGGACTGAGCCAGTCAGAAGAGACTCATTTAGAATGTGAAGACCTGAGCTGAGGAGGGTAGGTAGCAGTTCCTTAAATAGGTTTGTTGGTATAGGGTCTAGTGAGCAGGTAGTGGATTTTGAGGAGTTCACTGGCCTCATAAAAGTTTCCGGAGAAATAGGGGTCAGCTGAGATAGGACGACCATGGGCTGGATTGATGCAACATCTGCTGCTATAGGGGCATCAGTGCCGTCTATTTTATCCCTGATTAGGTCAATCTTGGATGAAAAAAAATCCATAAATTCATCAGCTGAAATAGTTGCTCTTTGTATAGTGGTATTCTGTACTCATCCATTTTCTTCACCACTACTCTGAATACGTGGTACATCTTGTGCTACTGCTCTCACAGCGTTACTCCAACCCCCTGCGCTGCATGTGTTGATGCTCTGGCTGATGGATCTGTCAGTGGCCCAAAGAGAACGACATGACACTCACCTCAAACAAAGATTATGGAATTGGTTTCGATTTTTGTAAGTGAGCTATTAACAATTAAAAGGGGCTTGTGGTTTTTTGAATAAAATGCTGATTTACAGTCTGACATTCAAACTGTAAAAGCCTGCTCACTGTCAACCAAGAGTGGTGTGGTTCATATGACCTTGTTCTGTCGGGTGAGGTCAAAGGTTGTAGAAGAAGGTTAAGGTAGCCATCAGTGCCAAGAGTGTCTATGCAGTCTATGTCTGACCCCTGCTACGGAGCCATGGCTGTGTTCCCCATCAGGTGCTTTATAAACAAGTCTATGTCTGACCCCTGCTACTGAGCCATGGCTGTGTTCCCCATCAGTTGGTGTTTGCCATCACAGGACATCCACAGGTAAATGATGGGTCTGTACTTTTACGTGCCAGGGCACAGGGAGATTCCTCTACTGGTACAGAGTACAGAGCACACCTTCAGTCTTGTGCAGGTACGATGGTGTGTTGATAGAGGAGGATGTGATGAGCAGGCGTTGGGGGATGAAGAGCTCTGGTGGACATCCGGTGGTCTTACACTCCATGAATGGATCCACCTCTAAAACCCTATTCAGAGACTCCACCACTAAGACCCTGGTGCAACGTTTACCAGCCACACAGAAGGGGCGCAGTCTCTGGATTTATTCTAGGATCATATCTAGGACCCTGTTTTTTTTAATAGATTTAAGTCGAAGTACAGATTTAAGAAGAAGGTGAAACATTATATCGCTGTCGGTACACTAAGTATGTTCATAGTGTGCACTTTGTCCCTCGATCCCTTAGCTCTTTGCTACTTTTACATTGTTGAGCAGACCTCGCACACTAACCATCTCACTGTGCGGTGCACTTTGATTTTGATTGGATTAATTGCGTGACCTACCCCCGTTGTGTCTCACAGCACGCTGCCCATCGGGGACAAGACTTCACGTCCCCTATTCTGTGTGCGTCCCTCGCGTGCTTGTTGAAAATAGGTTGTTGTTGTGCAGCACTTAGTGTTGGAACACACAGTGTTTCTCAATATACTCGCATCATCCTATAATTTCTCTTTTCCCACTTGTGTCATGTTTTTCATGTGCAAAGTGTGTTTGCAGACACACACACACACACATACACAAACACACACACACACACACACACACACATACACAAACACACACACACACATCTGTGTGAAGGGATGTGCGCGACGGCAGACGGACAGCAGCAGAAACATGAAGCTGCAGCAGATCAGATGTCCACCACCATGGAGATCACAGCTTCCATTGTGTTTAATCTGAGGGAGCTTCCCCTGCTGTAGAGCCAAGCCCTCCCTCCCTCCCTCCCTCCCTCCCCTCCTCCCCTCCCTCCCTCCCTCCCTCCTGCATCCCCTGTGTATCTCTTTTTCCTTCTTCTCCATGCTGACATCAGGCTGGTCTTGTTTTTCTTCAGCAGTATTGTGTCTCTGATTAAAGGTGTGATATGTTAGATGTGTTTAAACGTCAGCGGGGAGGGGGGAGGGGGGAGGGGGGTTCCACTCTGGACATAATAATATATGTATCATTTAATACATAATACACAATAATAATATATGTATCATTTAATACATGATACACAATAATAATATATGTATCATTTAATACATGATACACAATAATAATATATGTATCATTGAATACATGATACACAATAATAATATATGTATCATTTAATACATGATACACAATAATAATATATGTATAATTTAATACATAATACACAATAATAATATATGTATCATTTAATACATGATACACAATAATAATATATGTATCATTTAATACATGATACACAATAATAATATATGTATCATTTAATACATGATACAAAATAATAATATATGACCTAGTTGACGTTACTCTGGAGGATTCTAATATAAAATGGTGTCACTGCTGTTGTTTTGTTTTCTTATTCAAATGTTTGACGATCTACACATACGTAGACACAAACGCATGTACAAGCAGTACACACGTAGACACAAACGCATGTACAAGCAGTACAGAAGTTTGTACATATTTGTGTTTATTGTCTATGCAGGATTTAACCATGTAAAATGTGCTCTCTGACATTACATCTTCCATTAGGATAAATGGTAATATTATAATGAAATCAAATGGTATGATAATATGATTTACTGTTTACTGTTTACTGTATACTGTTTCATGTTATGTACCTAATATAAATGTATGTATAAATATTACATTCAAAATGATTAAACGATAAATATACATTATACCTTTTTAGTTCCTCGTTGTGCTTCTTTCATGTAGACATGTTGTATGCAGAATGCCTGGAGATGAGTGTAATTGGTTGCATGCTTGGCTCTGAAAGCAGCTTCTGAATTAAATATGGCTGTGTTTCCTGTGTTCCCATAAGGGATGGAGTCAGCCATAACTAAGCTGGTGGATGTCTTCAAGAGTTATGCTGGGAAGGACAAGCACCTGGGGAAGAATGAGTTCCAGAAGCTGGTGCAGACCGAGCTGAAGAATTTCATCACAGTAAGGAAAGCTGACAGTCACACGCAGCCTTTGTGTTTCTCCCCTCCTGTCCTACATGTGTGTGGCCTTAGCCTTATATCCATATACTATAATTTAATATAATAATTTAAGCAATAGATCACGACTGTGGCTGTGGTATGTTCTCATTATACCACAGTTAAGGGCCGTTGTCCGTCCCGACGCGCAGCAGAGGGCCGGCGACCCCTTAACTGTGGTATAATGAGAACATTTCACTAACTGAAGTGATCTATTGCTTTTATAAAACGGTTATGTAAGTATGGCGAAATGAAAGTCAAAAAGTCAATGAAAGACACCCTCAACTTTGAAAAAGCGAAAAAGTTGGAAAAGCATTTTTTTTTTAACAAATACAAAAAAGTAGTCCCTCCTGACTGCCTGCAAAGTGCGCGGCGGTTGCTATGCAACACACTGTAGCGTCCTTCAGAGAGAAGGCTAGAGACAGTAGCTCGGTTCGCCGGCAATTTAGCCTACTGTCGAGCAGTTCACTCACCGTGTGCCTATTGCTTTACAACATTTCCACCCTCTCCAGCAATCAACATATCTTTAGGCTTCAGTGAACTATGCTATTGCTTTTAGATATAAATA
>NC_140278.1:1972550-1977550 GCF_964030765.1 Micromesistius poutassou
GTGCGTTAAACACAGAAGCTAGAAACGTTTTCTAGTTTTGATCCTACAACCTTTATTGTACTGGTTACGGTGTGTACAGGAGCCAGGGTGGTGCGGAGAATGACATAACAGAGGGCTGGAGAATGAGAGAGGGGTGAGAGAGGGGGGGGGGGGGGGAGAGAGAGAGAGAGAGAGAGAGAGAGAGAGAGAGATTTACAGAGGGTGAACAGGTTAAGCTCCATCAAGGGACCCAGAGGGGAGGGTGGATGACCAATTACAATCTTCATTTGCATGTCGCTATTTGTATCTGTGGTATGGGGGTTGGTTTGTCCTTCTGCATGATAACAAATGGTTCAATCTGACATGACAATGACTGCAAACAGATCTGGATGGCTGAAGGAGAAGGGGGGGCTGCTGGAGAGGACTGAGTACATGGTTATATAGTGAAGGTTATTATCCTCATGGGAATATGTGTCACAAGCAGAGTTGTCAGCGGCCTGAGATATGGTGGGATAATACCAGGAGGAGGGAGGGGAAAGACTGGCGGCATCTGCTGTGATCATGCACGCACACGCACGCACACACACGCACACACACACACACACACACACACACACACACACGCACACACACACACACACACACACACGCACACACACACACACACACACACAGCCAGTCTGGTAGAGAACATCGGCCCGTTACAACATGATGTTAAACATTTAAACAGAAGGCTGAGCCACACACTGTGAGGCATCAGGGACAGGAGAGAACCAGATCAGACCACACCAAAACACACCAAACCAGATCCAAAAGAACCGGTTTCATCCAGAGAGGACTGGACCATAGCGAGTGGAGCGGAAGGCAGCATTATTTAGTCTGTTCTTAGGAAAGGCGAGCGGCTGCCATGTTGTGAGTTGGGAACCAAACCAGCAACCTTCTTTATGCCAGATGACCGCTTCCAGGTCCTGTGCTACTGCTGGTGCTCAGAGGGGGAGGCATGGAGGACCACGGTGTGTAGCTGGGTCCTTGGATCAGTTTTACTTTGAGATTCAAATCACTGCAATGTCAGCAACGCACATATTGGTGTGATTAAGTACATTATAATGAACAGAATAGCGTCCTACCCCTAAAATACAATGCCCTGGTGCCATGTTGTCTTGAACAGCACAAACACGTTTTGCTTCCTCTTCACTCGGTCATCTTCCAGTTGTGTCTACGGACCGTTATATCGGAGGGCAGATCCTCACACTTGTACAGAGTTCTGTTCATGCAATACTAAATCAATTCCCTTGATTTCAGAACGTGTCTGTCTCTCCATCAGTGTGGATTTTTATATACATATATATATATATATATATATATATATATATATATATATATATATATATATCTTATATTCTGTATATTCTGTCCCTATCTGCTGCTTGTACAGCTCTCTGCTCAGTGTTGTGTACATCAGTTCATATCACGTTCTTATTGAAGCTATGGGACTCACCATGAACACATGGAGAAACCCCAACAATTCTATAAGCAGAGCTGTGCTGGGCTCAACCGCTATTCTACAATAACCTGGACTGAATCAGCCTGTTGGAGGAAGACGCTTTGGGAAACAAACTCAAATCAAAGCAGGTTGATGGACGTGTTCCCCCCCCCCCCCCCTCCTCCATGTTGCTACAGAGACGTCTCTCGCGGTCCCACTGGAGTCCCGACGAGGGAAGTGGCCGTTGGGGGGGAGATCCCGCTGTCCGTCTGTACAGCGCAGAGGGGAGGAGCCCCGGGCTCCCTCACAACCAGAGGGCGGCTGAGGCCTTTCCACTGGGACGAGGACCAGGGAGGTCCGGGCCCAGACGGAACAGTCTCAGGGGGGAAAACTGCAGAACCGTAAAACAACGTCTGTCCGTCCTCACCAAACAAAATAGGATTTCCCTTTTTGTGAAAAACAAAAACCTGACTACAAAGATAATGGGTGTGGTCTTAGTTCCCAGACCCCGGGTGTCCTCCCCCCCGTGCTGATTGCGTGGGGGGGTGGGGGGGGGGGGGGGCCTCAGCCCGCGGTGCTGGTGATGGTCTTGGCCGTGTAGTTCTGGAAGAGGGGCTGCAGGAACATGCCCACCGTGCCAAACACGCACACAAACACAAAGATCCACAGGAAGAGTCGGTCGATCACCATGGCAACGTACTTCCAGTCCTCGCTCACCTGTGGAAGTGGGGGGGGGGGGGGGGGGGAAGGGGAGACAAGGGGGGGGGGGGGGTTTGAGAGAGGAACAAAATCAAATGAAACATCTTTACTCATCTCCACCCTGTCTCCCTCCTTCCTGCTCTCTCGCCCACTCACCGTTACCTTCCCGTGGGGGGGGGGGGGGGTGATGGGAGGGGGGCGTGATGAGTGGAGCAGCAGAGAAACAGACACAGCACTGTGGGCCTGTGATAAGGAGTCTGGGAGGAGGGAGCAGCGATGAGCCATCATGCCAAAAGGGGGAGGGCCCTTAACCAGCACGGTTGGCATGGCGACCGGCGGGTAACTATGGAAATGATCTGAACGATGGCGGCGGATTCCTGAATGTCAGAGAGAAACGCTTCCTTTGTGGAGAAGAAGAGGAGGGGGATGAAGAGCAGAGGAAGAGAAGGAGGAAGAGTAGGAGGAGGAGGAGGAGGAAGAGGAGGAAGAGGAGGAGGAGGAGGAGGAGGAAGAGGAGGAGGAGGAGGAGGAGGAGGAGGAGGAGGAGGAGGCCTTTCCTAGAGGAGCTAAAGCGCGGTGCATCCCTGTATCCCTGTGCTCCGCTGTTCCTCATCCAGGAGAACCCAGCCTGCGCTGGTTCTGGGCGCTGACGTCACGCAGCACCATCTATAATTACTACCCTGAGTGAATATTCAGAGGGCTGCCTGGATGGCTGGCTCCCTTGTCTTCCTGCTCTCTGTAACCAGCGGTGGCCTGGGCCAACCGCTGCTGCTTACACAACAAACACAGGGCGGCGCTTTCAACAAGAGACCTGATCCTAAAAACGGAATCAATCTTTGTTTTGGTATTTTTTGTTACCCCATTTTTCGCCTGTTGAAAAATCACAGTTGATTGTGTGGTTAGTATTGTGATATAGTTGAATGGTTGTCATTTGTGTAAGTCATAGGGGTTAATGATAGGCGGTTAATGAGGTTAATGATAAATGACCAGCACTGGCACACACAGACACCGGTGCATTGTAACGAACTGATGACACTCACACTCAGGTCGTCGTCTTCGGTCTTCATGTGGTTTGCGATGAAGCGCACCCCGTCCACCGCCTCCTCAAACCCGGGGCAGGCCTGTCCCAGCAGGGCCTGGGTCAGAACGGGCCCCCCCGGGGCCGGCTTCCCCCGGGGCAGGTCCCTCGAGGCCCCCTCCTGGCCCTCCCGGACCCCGTTCAGCCCGTCCAGGGTGGTGGTGGCGCCGCCTCCTCCAACTGCGTCCTCCAGCTCGCCCCCAAACTTCTTGACGGACGCCCGGTTCACGTAGCAGGAGGTGCAGGGGCTGGCGTTCTCCTTGCCGAACCCGCCGCCGCCGCCCCCCGCCCCCGGCCCCCCCGAGCCCCAACCCCACCATGAGCCCCCCGACCTCCCCCCCGCCGCCGCCGCGCCCCCCGGCCCGCTTCTCCTGGGCCTTGCGTCTCTGCCGCAGCCGCTGGCGCTCGCAGCTGTTGCGCGGCTGCTGCATGAAGAGCAGCGCGGGCAGCTTGTTGAGGAACACCAGCTTGACCCAGGGCGGCATGGTGTGCGTGGTGGGCGAGCGGTGGTGCACGTTGAGCACGCACACGCTGGTGACGATGGAGAAGGTGACCAGCACCATGGTGAACATCAGGTACTTGCCCACCAGCGGCACGTCCAGCGAGGTGGGCGGCACGATCTTGGAGATGAGCAGCAGGAACACGGTGAGCGCCAGCAGCACCGAGATGCACAGCGTCATCTTCTCGCCGCAGTCGGACGGCAGGTAGAAGACCAGGATGGCCAGCGAGGTGATGAGCACGCAGGGGATGATCAGGTTGATGGTGTAGAACAGCGGCTTGCGGCGGATCACGAAGTCATAGGTGATGTCCACGTAGGTGGGGTCGGCGGGGTTCTCGTTGCGGCGGCCCGGCAGGGCGATGATGTCCCACTCGCCGCTGGGCGTGAAGTCGTCCATGCAGGCCACGTCGGTGCGCAGCACCAGGTCCAGCTCGGTGCGGTCGTAGGTCCACGAGCGGAAGCGCAGCGTGCAGTTCTGCTGGTCGAAGGGGAAGTGCTTCACCTCAATCTTGCAGGCCGACTTGTAGATGGCCGGTGGCAGCCAGAAGATGCTGCCGTCGTGGGAGACCACGGCGTTGGAGTAGAAGGAGACCTCGTACATCCCGTCAGCACTGAGAGGAGGAGGAGGAGGAGGAGGAGGAGGAGAGGGAAGAGGAGAGGGAGGAGGAGAGGGAGGGGGAGGGGGGAGGAGAGGGAGGGGAGGGAGAGGGAGGAGGAGAGGGAGGAGGAGTTGGAGGGGGAGGAGAGGGAGGAGAGGGAGGAGGAGTTGGAGGGGGAGGAGGAGGAGGGGGAGGAGGAGGAGGAGGAGGAGGAGGAGGAGGAGGAGCAGACGTACGATGAGAACGAGTGGAAAGGTTGTGTGGGTGTGAGATGGAAAAGAAGAATTTAAGCACAGATTTAATTCAATTAAATTTCCCTAACAATGGATGATTTATGGCTTCCCATGAGTGCTGTTAAATGCCCATTTCTCTCTGGACCTTATTGTATTACCTCTTCATATGCTTACTAAGCTATTACACCATTAAAACATCCCCTCATATACACACACACACACACACACACACACACACACACACACACACACACACACGCACACACACACACACACACACACACACACACACACACACACACACACACACACACACATACATACACAAACACACCCACACCCACAAACACACAAGCACACATAAGCAAGGGCAAGCAATGCCTGGTTTACTGTTTCGGTTTTAGATTTAACGATTCGTGACCAGACACAG
>NC_140278.1:1982550-1985050 GCF_964030765.1 Micromesistius poutassou
CATGGCTCCACAAGCGCCACACTAAATGTCGCTCATGTTGCACCGAGCTCAACTTGTAGTCAGGTTGTTTGCTCGTGCCAAATACTGCAACGTGACAGCATGAATATTTAACCATTGCTCCCTATTAGACCCTGTAGCCGGGGCCCCGGCACCACCACACACACACACACACACACACACACACACACACACACACACACACGCACACACACACACACACACACACACACATACACACGCACACACCTCACTGGCACAGCACAAGTGCAAAGGAGACCCCAGGAGTTAAAGGTGAAACATTTGGTTATTGGTACACGAGTTTCCTTCATTCTTTCATCCATTCCTTTCTTCCTTCCTTGTTTCCTTCCTCCCTCTCTCCCTTGTTTCCTTCCTCCCTCTCTCCCTTCTTTCCTTCCTCCCTCTCTCCCTTCCTTCCTCCTTCCTTATCTCTTTCCTTCAGAACGCTAAATGAAAAAAGAGTTAGGAGGAATAAAATAACAACTGTATACCTGTAGTGTGTACACAGCTGTACACTAGAATGGATGATATGTTTCCTCACAGATGGCTAAATGGGCCATGTATAAATAGACAAATAGGGTTTGGTATTTTCTTCACTATTCCTAAAAAAAACATTTCATACCAAAATAGGAAATTAGGACAAAATGCAAGAGGAGGCGGTGTAGCAACCAATAACATAATAACTGCCAATAACGTAATAATTTAAATGTAATAAAGCCAATAATGTAATAACTTGCCAATAATGTAATAAAGTTGTTGAGCCAATAACATAATAACTTTTTGCCAATTATTACGGTATTGTTATGGTATGATTATTGGTGAATAAAGCAGTATGATATGATAATATTGAATGGGGGGCTGCATATTTATGTATTATTACATTATCGGCTCAGTTATTTCATTTTCAGCCAAATCTGCAAGCGATCTAATGTGGCTCTGCAGATCAGGCTGGCCAAAAAGCTGTTCTGGCCCATTCAAGAATCCCAGAGTGAAAGTAAAGCCTTGTTTATGATTCTGCGTAAAGTGCTCTCCGTAGCCATGGAGAGCACTCTCCATCGTCACAGACCCTGTCGGAGACCCTCTGTGTAGCCACGGAGAGCCCTCTCCATCATCACAGACCCTGTCGGAGACCCTCTGTGTAGCCACGGAGAGCCCTCTCCATCATCACAGACCCTGTCGGAGACCCTCTGTGTAGCCACGGAGAGCCCTCTCCATCGTCACAAACCCTGTCGGAGACCCTCTCCCGACATGTGCCTCCAAACAATGTTACCATCCGTCGAGGCTACTCAGAATGATGGAGACCGCAGGGCTGTCATTGGTCAGCTACCGTCTCGTTCCCGCAGCCCCTAGCGTTCCAGCGGTGAATTGCAATACCAACTTCTCTGAAGGCTCGCGACTCCGTCATGGAGTTGGAGTTGGATACACAGAGTACTATAAGGGAACCCTAAGAGTTACATGAATCCAAATTGACTCTTTTCTCCTTTAAAGGAGAATTTCACCGGTGAAGACATGAATCTGTATTGAAAATGGGTCATATATTTAGTTGAATAGAAACATAAATGTCTAATTTGGTGCCTTCTTGACCGAGAAAAGGCAGACAGTGAATTTTTGTCACTTGTGGATTGAAGACAACGACTCCCACAACGCCAATCAGTGTTCACTCCCTGAGGGACACAACATAACAGCCAATCAGTGTTCACTCCCTGAGGGACACAACATAACAGCCAATCAGTGTTCACTCCCTGAGGGACGTAACATAACAGCCAATCAGTGTTCACTCCCTGAGGGACGTAACATAACAGCCAATCAGTGTTCACTCCCTGAGGGACGTAACATAACAGCCAATCAGTGTTCACTCCCTGAGGGACGTAACATAACAGCCAATCAGAGTTCACTCCCTGAGGGACGTAACATAACAGCCAATCAGAGTTCACTCCCTGAGGGATGTAACATAACAGCCAATCAGCGTTCACTCCCTGAGGGACGTAACATAACAGCCAATCAGAGTTCACTCCCTGAGGGACGTAACATAACAGCCAATCAGCGTTCACTGCCTGAGGGGCGTAACATAACAGCCAATCAGCGTTCACTCCCTGCAGTCCAGAGTGAACTGCAGCAGAAGGAGAAGGTGATTGTTGCCGTTTGTGGACTCCCGGAGCTCTATATCTAAATAATATATAATATATAATGTTATATAATATATAGTTATCTATATAATATAATATCACGGCCAAAAGCTGTGTTCGCCTTCAGATGATATTATGAATTCAAGACTATGTCGGGTTCTCAGACGTCTGTGGTACTTCCACAACAAGTAAAGTCTCGTAGTGGGGGTTATCTCGGTCAGAGTACTGCTGTGACTGGCACAATTTGGATGTGCGGGTCGGGTCGGACGCCTGAACAGCGCAGGTCGGTCGCAGGTTTTGCGATTGCGAGCGAGACTTCTCGGTGCTATTCAGGAGCGGAGTCAACGAAAACCGTC
>NC_140278.1:1990050-2092550 GCF_964030765.1 Micromesistius poutassou
GTTGTATTGTATACCTTGTAGATTATATTGTATACCTTGTATTGTATAGATTGTATTGTATACCTTGTATTGTATAGATCGTAGTTATTTGCTGTAATCTTCCCACATTGATTTAATGAGGACAGATGACAGATACACAGACAGGGAGACAGGATAGAGAGGACAGACAGACAGACAGGCAGGGAGACAGGAGAGAGAGGACAAACAGACAGGCAGGGAGACAGGAGAGAGAGGACAGACAGACAGACAGACAGGGAGATAGGAGAGAGGGTAAGACAGACAGGCAGGGAGACAGGATAGAGGGTAAGACAGACAGACAGGGAGACAGAAGAGAGGGTAAGACAGACAGGCAGGGAGACAAGAGAGAGGGTAAGACAGACAGGGAGACAGGAGAGAGAGGACAGACAGACAGACAGACAGACAGGAGAGAGGACAGACAGACAGACAGGAGAGAGGGGACAGACAGACAGACAGGGAGTCAGGAGAGAGAGGACAGACAGACAGACAGAAAGACAGGAGAGAGGACAGACAGACAGACAGACAGGCAGGCAGGGAGACAGGAGAGAGAGGACAGACAGACAGACAGACAGACAGACAGGAGAGAGGACAGACAGACAGACAGACAGACAGGAGAGAGGGGACAGACAGACAGGCAGGCAGGGAGACAGGACTGAAAGTCAATACGAGGTTGAGTTGGCGTCCGGTGCACATCCGATGACAGGTGACTTCTACACGTTGACTAACAGAAGAACTAGCCTAACAGGAGCCGTCACTCACCGCTGACGTGTTTACAACTATCCTTAGCACTCGGGCCGCAATTAGCCCCAATCAATGCAAAGCTACCGCCTGCCTGAGTGAAATGGTCTCAGAAAGGAAGAATCAGTCAACTAAAATGCTGCCCTTTCATAACTCATGTGCAGCACCCTGTTGAAACACACTTACGCGTACAACACTTAATGGGTAATGTACATAAACATCTCCATCTCCTCAGCTCTTAAAAACATATACACTGTAAAACATTTATACGACCCGCAGGCTTTTATCCTTACACTCAACATTATTAGTTTCTCACTGTCGTCACAGGAAATTGTTTTAGTCCAGTTCCTTAAGCTGTGTGTGTGTGTGTGTGTGTGTGTGTGTGTGTGTGTGTGTGTGTGTGTGTGTGTGTGTGTGTGTGTGTGTGTGTGTGTGTGTGTGTGTGTTTGTGTATATCTGATTCTGCTTGTGTGAACTATTTCTTATTCTTTATTATTAAACGGAACATTACATCTGCATATATTTATCAAATACAACCATAAGATATCGACGATTCTTTAAATAAAGCTCACGATTATTCTGTATGGTTTTATGTTGATACTGGCAATGGCTTTAACGCTCATAGCACCTGTACGTGACACCAATAATAACAACCACAGTAGCCCATATCAATGACTAAATTCATGTCCTTATGAATAAAATGCTAATAATTATTTGTAACCAGGGCATCGTGTGATAAGCATCATGGTGCCGGGATGTGACGGTATGGTCGCACTGGAGGAGACTGATGGGGACAAAGCGATGAGCGGCTCATTACATCTCCTTCTGTCTCTCCGGAATAACATCACCAAACGTTCCATCTGAAAGTCCCTCATTTGATCAACACATGCACGTATGCCTGTTCATCACGCCCGTTCCAACTTGCCGAAACATGCACACAAAAAACAAACACACACACACACACACACACACACACACACACACACACACACACACACACACACACACACACACACACACACACACGCACGCACACGATAGCGAGTCATTGCAGCGAGTTGAAGGAGCCATTAAAACGGACAGAGAATCGTCTCACCTCTCTCCGCGGCGAGGAGAGCCAGCAGCAGCAGAGGCCAGCTGCCGCCCATCGTAGGTGTGCGTGCGGTGCGCTCCTCAGACCCACAAGGTGCTCGGGTTTAGACCCACCCGGACCCCCCCGCACCGGCCCACTGCTCGGAGTGGTGGTTTCCTAATTCCGTTTGAATGCAAAAATAATAAAATCAAATAACCCGTGATCAGTTGAAACATGACATGGCGATGCCAGGTCCGGTCGTGTGTCTAGACATCTCCTGCGGAGCCGAGCGCGATGGCAGCAGGTCTCCCAGGTAAGCTGCAGGGTTGCATGGCGAGGCTATCCGTGTTGTGTGAGGCGATGCGCCAGAGAGGGGAGAGAGAGAGAAGCGGAGAGAGAGGGGAGGAGAGAGAGTGAGGAGAGGAGAGTGAGGGGAGGAGAGGAGAAGTGAGTGTGGAGAGGAGATACCTCAGAGAGAGCTGTGAAGCAATCGCCTCGCCAAATGATGCAATTCTAGCTGTCGACACAACCAACGCTTAATGCGATAAAATGGACGAATAAAATGTGGGCTACACAATAAAAGCCACGTCATCAGAATGTGATCATCTGGTGAAATGGTACAAGTTGTTGAACATGTTGAATTCGTTGTTTTCCCCTGGTGCGTTAAGATAATACTTCTAGTAGACCTACTAATCAGAATATAAAAACGAAGGAAGAAAATGATACAAAAGAATGTGTCCGTTTTAGATAAACGTGACCCCCCCCCCCCCCCCCCCCCCCAGTTCCACCTGACTCAGCTCCCATCCAGGCCCTGTCACCAACCCGCTGTCTGGGGGGGGGGTCCCTCTGTGATGAGCTCTTCTTTCATACCTCGAGGGAATACAGATTTTACGATCCCCCTCATCTTCCTCCTCATCCCTTTGCGTCCTAGTGCCTATCCTCTCGGTACTTCAGTTGTGTCATCCCCTCTGAGATGACCTTCACTTCTCCTGTGCTCCAAATCAAACATGGAGAAAGAAGAAAAGAGCTATGAAAAAGGTGTGTGTGTGTGTGTGTGTGTGTGTGTGTGTGTGTGTGTGTGTGTGTGTGTGTGTGTTAAGTGGGGGGGTATCAGAGGTCAAAAGAGGACAGTGATTGTGGTCCTAAAAGGTAAAGGTCTATATAGCAGTAAAGATGTGCTGCTCTGATGGTGTGTGTGTGTGTGTGTGTGTGTGTGTGTGTGTGTGTGTGTGTGTGTGTGCGTGTGTGTGTGTGTGTGTGTGTGTGTGTGTGTGTGAGCAGACACCAGTGCCTGTTGCTGTCAGAGGACGATGACAATGGAACGGCCCCCTGAAAATGAAACGATGAGATGAGTGAAGAGGTGGGGGGTGGGGGGGAATGCGGCAAAGAAGGAGGAGGGGTACAGGACAGGCACTAGCGGAGGGAGAGGGGGGGTCACAGACTAGTGTGGGAGGGAGGGTGGGTGTGTGGAGAACAAACAGAGTCAACAGGAGTGCAGGGTGGAACGGAAGGAGGAGGAGGTTGTCGTGGTGACTAAGAGAAACCGGAAAAAAAAACTCCAGGAGGAAACGACCTGTTTCTCATTTCTCTCCCTCTCTCTCTGGCTCTCTCTCTCTCTCTCTTGCTCTCTCTCTCTCTTCCTCTGTCTCCCTCTCCCTCTCTCTCTCTCTCTCTTCCTCTGTCTCCCTCTCCTCTCTCTCTCTCTCTCTCTCTCTCTCTCTCTCTCTCTCTCTCTCTCTCTCTCTCTCTCTCTCTTCCTCTGCAGTGAATGAGTTGACCTGACAGTGCTCCTCCTCTGCACTGAGTGCTGTGAGTCTCTCTCTGAATTATTTAAAAGCTGGGACCCCCACAAGTGCTTGTCTTTCCTTAACAACCCCTCCCACACTCTCTCTCTCTGACTCTCTCTCTATCTCTCTCTCTCTCTCTGTCTCTCTCTCTCTCTGTCGCTCCATTCCTGGCTGTCATTGCTCTCTCTTCCGGTGTCTTCTGGGAAGCTCTCTGGCTGATTGCCGTATCGATGGGCCTCCCCCTCCGCGCTTTAACTTTACTGATGACTATAGCGTGACATACAGCCATGAGAAAGTAACATATAGGCCATGTGAAGCATATGATGAGGACATGAATGAACATGTATGCACGTTTAATGATTCTTATTTGAATCTGAATCTACGTCATGGATTTGAGTGGTTCAAATGACACAAAGTATCAACAGCAGCAAATAGAACCAACGTGTTCCCCGGCCGACCCGTCGAACGCGGGCTGTGTGTCTGTGTACCGTCTTCATTCCAGCCAAGAGATCTCTCGCTCCACTCACAGAGCGAGGAATTCTCCTGGTTGGTTCCTTGGTGGTGCTGTACATAAACACCACCCCCTCCTTCTCTTCTCTAACGTATAAACACTGCAGGCTGTTAACCGTCCAATCATCATTACAGCTCCTCACACCATCACAGGAAGCGCTTCAAGTCCAGATCATTAACCTGCCCACTCTCAATGGTGTGTGTGTATGTGTGTTTGTGCATATTTATTGTGTGTGTGTGTGTGTGTGTGTGTGTGTGCGTGTGTTTGTGTGTGTGTGTGTGTGTGTGTGTGTGTGTGCGTGTGTGTGTGTGTGTTTGTGCATATTTATTGTGTGTGTGTGTGTGTGTGTGTTTGTGCATATTTATTGTGTGTGTGTGTGTGTGTGTCTGTGTGTGTGTGTGTGTGTGTGTGTGTGTGTTTGTGCATATTTATTGTGTGTGTGTGTGTGTGTGTGTGTGCGTGTGTTTGTGTGTGTGTGTGTGTGTGTGTGTGTGTGTGCGTGTGTGTGCGTGTGTTTGTGCATATTTATTGTGTGTGTGTGTGTGTGTGTGTGTGTGTGTGTGTGTGTATGCGTGTGTTTGTTCATATTTATTGTGTGTGTGTGTGTGTGTGCGTGTGTTTGTTCATATTTATTGTGTGTGTATGTGTGTGTGTGTTCATCTCTATTGTTTTTTTTATTTCAGACCAGGGATCTCTTGCTGAATTCAAGTTAGATACTTGGTGAGAGAACATTTATTCATACTGCATTCTGTGATGTGCTCTCTCTCTCTCTCTCTCCCTCAATCTCCCTCTAGAGATGGTCCTACCTCCTCTAACTAATCACCATGGCAACCTGATAATCCCCCAACAGAAAAATTCTGACACATACACAAATGCACACACACACACACACACACACACACACACACACACACACACACACACACACTGTAGGTATGCACACCCTTGCTACAACATGAGGACAAAAGGCAGATAGTGGCCCTGGGGAGCAGTGCTGTAACAGCTCAACGTGGGGATGAGGCTCTCCTATGCATTCTGCTGGCCATGTGATGCTAATATGGCCAATATTATATATTGTTATTGGTGAGAAAAGGTTATGTAAGAAGACACCTTTCATGTACTGTATGCATACTGTATGCATGCATGTGCAAGTGCATGTTTGTAAAGGCTTCCATGTGAAAAAATAGAAGATCTAATTGATTTCACACTCAGGTCAGTGAGTCTGCAACAGAGAGTGGAAAAGCCCCTCACACACAACTCTACAGTCAGGTTCTATACTGCTGTAGCTCCACAAATGTGGCCCTCTATTCAATTTTTTACATTTATTTGTGAATTAATTATAAATGGAGACGTTAATAAAGCAACAGACTGAATGCATGGTGCTCAACATGAATGCGGCCCAGAGCCTTATATCCTACCTTCATTACATAGAAACATTCGGTGTAGGGAAATCCATTCACAATATGTGATGTACTTTAATCCTAAAAGTTATCTAATATTGCATTTATAATGAAAAGACCTCCGGTCTCCACTCAAATATTAAAATCTGCCAGTAGATGTGGATGACTATCAAGCCATTAGTTCAGGTCCACATGTTTTCAGGATGGATCAATAGATTGATTGCAATGTCTGATGAATGCAGGCATGGCAGAACTGGTAAACTGGTCGACACTAATAGTCAACATCGACATAGAACAGCTCTCCCACTTTACAACGACGCAGAGTGAGAAGGTATATGAATATTAAAAAGTCTGTTTTTGTTATTGTAGCATTGTGTGTACTGTAACAGTAGTCTGCTTTTCATTTGAATAGGATTCAAGCTTTTTGAAATGAGGTTCAAACACAAATCATTCATAAAAGGAAGGACTATGTACTAGGAAGTGGTATGTACTAGTAGGAAGTGGTATGTACTAGTAGGAAGTGTTATGTACTAGTAGGAAGTGTTATGTACTAGTAGGAAGTGGTATGTACTAGTAGGAAGTGTTATGTACTAGTAGGAAGTGTTATGTACTAGTAGGAAGTGGTATGTACTAGTAGGAAGTGGTATGTACTAGTAGGAAGTGGTATGTACTAGTAGGAAGTGGTATGTACTAGTAGGAAGTGGTATGTACTAGTATTTTTTAAATGATGTTGACACTGTGACCACACACATGGGTGTGAACAATGCAGATATGTCTCCCAGTTAAACCATCTGCAGAGCGATGTCATGCTTCCAGTCATCGAGAAACAAGGGACAGAGGAAACTGATTTTACTTGATCAATAATATGCATTCATAACGTGTTTCACAAATATCAACATACACCATAACATTAAAGAAAGGATCTGTGTGCATTGCTTTGTTTTCTGCAGTAATGTATTTAATAATATAACATGTATTTTCTGCCGGGTCTCAGTAGGGATTGCCAGTAAAAGACGTTTATGTGAATTATGAACACATTCAATGTGGTTTGTGTGGTGAGTCTGCATTGTTAATTCCAAGATTAGTTTGTTTAAGCCCCCTGGAGAATAAACATGTTGAGTCCTGGATAGTAATCATCGACATCCAATAGCAAGAGTTAAGCTTTTAGATGTTGATAAGAAAGCAAAGCAGTGTTTAAGTTCTTGGTTTATCACTGTATGCCAGCGTTAGTTCTAATGGGTCTTTTCTGATGGGGAGATGTGCATGTGTATCCATGTGTACCCACTGTCCTTTATTGTCTGGCTTTGCATACATATGTAACAAAAAAAGGAAGGAAAGTGTGTGTGTGTGTGTGTGTGTGTGTGTGTGTGTATATATGTGTTTAATGAGGCCTGCTGACAGGGTAGTGCAGGGTCATGTGCTCTGCTCCAGTGAAAGGCAGTCTATGTGTGCAGTAGTGGTGCACAACTTCTGGGATGCTGGCGAACACACAGCTGCTCTGGTCCAGGGTGTAGCCCAGGCCCTTGCTGCTCTTAGTCTGAGCCACGATGATGTGCACACAGCTCTGGCTGGTCCTGACAGAGAAGAGGACAGTCCGGTTACTATAACGATGTTACCATAACGATGATGCATAATGTCCGGTTACCGTAACGATGATGCATAGTGTCCGGTTGCTATAACGAGGATGCATAGCGTCCGGTTACCATAACGATGTTACTATAACGATGATGCATAGTGTCCGGTTACCATAACGATGATGCATAGTGTCCGGTTGCTATAACGATGTGGCATAGCGTCCGGTTACCATAACGATGTTACTATAACGATGATGCATAGGGTCTGGTTACCATAACGATGTGCATTCGTTATATGAGAGATCAGAATGAATATTGGAAGACATTAGGATTATATTTGTTGACCTTAATGTTAATTGCACACACTGAAAATGTGTGTATGTGTGTGTGTGCACTCGCGCACATGTGTGTATGCACATGTTGTGTATGCACATGTTGTGTACATGTGTGTGTAATAGGGATTATCATATGCTATACAGTCAATGCCCATGTGCATTCACAGCGCAGCACTGTAACTCACACAAACACATTGGCTATGCCCCATATATTCACTCACTCACTTGAGAGCGATGGAGTATTTGCTGGTGCCTGATTCGCTGTCCCTCACGAGGAAGCTGGCCTCCCTGCAGCGCTGCAGCTGAGCCTCTGCCTGCTGGCGACTCACACAGCCGTGGTACCAGCTGAGCGAGCGAGGGAGGGAGAGAGACACAGACACAGAGGGAAAGAGAGAGGGAGAGAGAGAGGGAGAGATGACGGCCCATACACAGTGCAGTGATATATGGAGGAATGTTAAACATCATTTTAATAATGGCTGACATCAGAGAGGGTGGGAGGAGGGGAGTGTGTGTTTGTGTGCATGCATGGATGTGTGAGTGTGTGTTTGTGTGCATGGATGTGTGTGTGTGTGTGTGTGTGTGTGTGTGTGTGTGTGTGTGTGCATGCATGGATGTGTGAGTGTGTGTATGTGTTGACTTGTGGGGGCGGAGAAAGAAGAATCCCAGCCAACATAAATCAAGACGCGCTGGGCAGATGGTCACGTTGCAGGACGAACGAGGAAACAATGTCAACAGGTGAGAGTGAGATTAGTGGGGCGGGGGCACAGGAAAGAGACGATATGGACACACAATCAAAGGAAAAAGATGGACGCAGCCGTAGAGTGTGTGTGTGTGTGTGTGTGTGTGTGTGTGTGTGGGGAGGGGGGGGGGGCTGACTGGACACAAGGCAGTGGTGACAATGGCTTGAGGCGAGAGCCAATTATACACCAGTAGAATGTTGAAGAACCCCTTCCACAGTGATGTTCATCCACACTGCATAGGGGAACACATACTATCATGCTAGCTATATGTTCTCCTGCCACATGTCAAATTAAAACCAGGACATGCGTCTCCCACCCCCTCACCTCTGCTTCTCCAAGGGCAGGGTGGGGTCCAGCTTGGCCACGTCTCCGTCCAGGGGGCCGGCGGCAGGGGCCGAGGGGGGAGAGGGGGGGCAGAGTTTGGTGGTGGGCGAGGAAGAGCACGAGAAGGGCGAAGGTTTGAGAGTGGTGAACGAGGGGGACGGGGGCGAGAGAGGGGAGAGTTTGAGGATGGGGGAGGAGGGGAAGGAAGGGGAGGACGGGGAGGAGGAGGAGGAGGTGGAGGACAGGGAGGTGGAGACCAGGGTCTTGTGGCTCCAGGTCTTCTGTCTCAGGGTGTGCTGCTGGAGCTGCTGGCGACAGGGGGCGGAGCCACAGTCCCCCGCCTCAAACTGGGCTGGAGGAAGAGAAGGAGACAATAAGGGGACGTAATAATAATAAATAAGAATGATCCCCCATTCCCCTTATCGTCAGTCCATTGTGATAATACTGTAAATGCACATTGTCTGACCACACCAAAACCCTTGACAATGAGCTAGTTTGTAGATATACAAATACATGTACAATGAATTGAATAGGTACGTCACACATAGTGCAGCGTTTAGATTATGAGGAAACAATTAAAGGACAGTCCTAATCTTTGATCATTTGATGCACCGTTTCTGATATTATCCATTCTGCTCCTAACACAACATCATCTCAACGGAGCTGTAAGAAGTAGCAGAGTAGAGTATAGAAGAGGAAGGTTAGGGAACAATATCCCTAGCTGTAGGCTCAGGGAGACACAATGGGGTATGTACCTGAGTGTAAAGAATCCTGGCTCTCTGTCCCACTCCCACGGTGTGTCTGTGTGTGTGTGTGTGTGTGTGTGTGTGTGTGTGTGTACCTGACAGGGCCCTGACGATGTCCTCTTTCCTCCACTCCCAGGGCAGCTCGTACTCCCCGGGGGGCCGGGCGTCGGCCTCGGGCCGGCTCACAGGGATCCACACCCCCTGGCTGTCGCCCGCGGGCCCCCCTCCCTCGTAGGGCGCTCCCTCGTAGGGCCCTCCCTCGTAGGGCGTGTCATAGATGTTGAGGGGCGGGGGCTTGCCGTCCTCCCCCCTCCCCTCCCCCTGGCCCCCCAGGCCCCCCTGGCCCCCCGGGGCCCCCGGGGCCCCTGGTCCGCGGTCCAGCAGCACGCACACCTTCAGCATGTCCTTGGAGCCGCGCCGGCGCACTTCTGAGACAACATCAGGCAACAAAGCTCAGAGTTTATTTCTTGCTATGGGTGAAGTTTTTATAATGGGTCAAGTTTTAATAATCACATAAATTGTTGAGTATTGCACCGTCGACCATTTAAAACGATGGAGGTGATGCGCGCGGTATCTGGTGGGGCCCGCAGAGTGGTGCTCTTAATGATTCACTGTTATTCCTTTTGATTTGACACATTAAAGATCCTCTCTAGTCTAGTGTGCTTCCTGCTTTCTATAAAATCTTCCTCCACACGAAAATCATTAGTCCTCATAAAATGTTATTTATTGCCCCACGACTCCAGCATCGGCAGACAGGTCGCCCTCCCCGCAGTGTTTGGAGATGGGCTAGGGCTCTTCATTTCCATGCACTGATTTAACCGTAGCTTGAGAGCTGTTCTCAAAGCATTATGAAAAGGTTGACATGCAAACGTAGGGCAGTGGGGGGCGGGGGGCGCCACAGCGCGTTGGGGCTTTAAATCACTCATGGACATTGTGTTTGTTATTACAAGTGTGCAAGTATACATTGTGGAGTGCTACAGGATTTGCTGCTGTCCAACAGGTAGTCTATGTGTCTGCTCTATTGTGTGGCTAAACAATGGAGCAATGGGGAGAAAGGTCAACATGGCCCCTGATTGGCTGACTGACAAGGCTTCTTCCTGGCTGCCGAGAATGATTGGGCGATGCCAGTAGGGACCCGGGTGTGTTATGATGCCAAGTGAGGGGTTTTCACACAAGGGGCCGTAAATTATAACGGTGTGTGTGTGTGTGTGTGTGTGTGTTTGTTTGTGTGTGCTTAGTGTTTGTGTGTGCATACGTCGGTGTGTGTATGTCTGTGTTGTGCGCGTGTACGTGTGTTTTTCAGTGCGTACGTGTTTGCGTGTGTATTAGGGGGAGGGGGAGCGTGGGGCCAACTTCCTATCAAGAGAATGGGGCAGAGGAAACACAAGCAGGAGACAGGAAGCTGGAAGCTGGAAGCTGGAAGAGGAAGCTGCACCCATTGTCCCTGCACAACACCGTTTCCTTAGCAACCATTAGTGGGAAGGGAAGTCAGGGGAGACAGTGTGAGACTGGGGGTCTGCGGCTCTCCTCCTGCCTCCCTCTAAATGAAACCCTCTGGGGCCCGGTCATAACCACCAGCCACAATAAAAGAATAAAAGTGTCGTGGACTCAAGCCTAAATAGGTGCAGGTGCACAGATGAGTGAAACGTGTCAACTCTGTCATTGTACGCACTAATGCTTTACATTGTGTGCATACTCGATCACAAGATGTGTTTTGTATGTGAAGACTGGATTTGTCCACTGTGAGGGCAGCTTAAAAATGAACGCAAGAAAGAAGGAAAGTGAAAAGAAGAAGAAAGACACAGAGAAAGACACAGAAAGACCAAATAAAGACCCAAAGAAAGGGTCCAGGTGTCCCCCCCCCCCCCCCCCCCCCCTTGTCTGCAGTGCATGTGTGAGCACGGTTTGTCCAGCCAGCAGCTCTGGGTAGAGGCGTTTGCCGTCCCACCTGTGATGATGACCTGGGCATCGTAGGGCTCCATGTAGCCATCGTTCCCCCCGGCCCTCTCGGCCTCCCTCTGCTCCTTGGTCTTCTCTGCATCAAACGGGTCGGCGTAGTCCTCCAAGATGATCAGCTGTGATAAGGAGGACAACTGTCAGCGACAACACTGATGTATGGCCACCCAGCGCACAGGATCTACCTGGGGAGACGAAGGGACAGGGACAGAGCTGTGTGTGTGTGTGTCCCCGTGTGTGCGTGCATGTGTGCGTGCATGTGTGTGTGCGTGTGTGTGTGTGTGTGTGTGTGTGTGTGTGTGTGTGTGTGTGTGTGTGTGTGTGTCTGTTTGTTGGTGGTAAGGCTAGAGGAAATACTTGCATGGGTATTTCAATGGGGTCAGCTAATTGTCTGTGTGTTTGATCTCATACAATGTACAGAAACTAAGTTGTATTCTCTTGAGGTCTTTTGAGAGCAGGGAAACATGAGACCCTAGATAGCTCTGATAAAAGCCTGATATCAAAAGATGAGGCAAAAATATATTCAACCAAACCGTAGACAGTAATTAAAAAAAAAAAAAATAGATTCAATTGTAATTCTATTCAACTCACCATTGTAGTTTTATTGTCGGGCTTCTCTTTCTCGTTTTCCGGTAGCTTTTTTTCCTTCTTGACGGTGACTTTCGGGTTCTTGTCCTGTTTGTCAACTTTGATCATTCTACTAATGTAAGCGTGCGCAAAGTTGGTGGTGGAGGTCCTGGGTTGGCGGTTCTCATCTGGCCCCCCGGCGTCAACTTTTGAATTCTTCCGAAGAGTATCCCACACTGACCCCGTAGGACCGCTGCTGTTGCGCCCTAGTTCAACAGCAGAATTCTTACGGTTTCTTCCCACCAATAAACCTCCGACTCCTCCAACACCGCCATCCTTGCGTGGGAGTCCCCTCAGACTGTCTCGGGAAAACGCAGATTTGGAGCGAGGTTGTGGGCCAGACTCGGAGGCAGAACGAACGCGTTCGTTTCCGTTCTTAAGGTTTATGGGGAAATCTTTGAACCATTTGGCCATGACTGAAATATTCGCCCAACGCGACTTTGCAGAGGTAATTTAATCCTCAAGTAATGATGTACAGTGTGTACGGGCCGTAGAATTAGACGTTAACAAATGGTCAGCCTAAATTTAATTTAGTAACACTTACTGTTTTCAGAAATCACCACAATCATTTTACGCACGGGTATTTTACGCGCGGCCTTTCCGTTCCCACTGTGACTGAGCTCTTGGTGGGACGTCGTTCTGCACACTTTTTTCCTAGCCAGGCCTACAATTAAAACAGCGACGGCTCCTGCTGCTTCATGGACCTTTATGTTTGGTCCACTCTGCACCCAACAGGTACAACTATCCAAGGAGTTTGAAAAGTAGCCTTCGGAGAGCGTAAACTCGGAAGAATTGAAAGTTTTTCTTTGAAATTACTGGAGATCCCATTCCCGGAGTGTGAGAGAGTGCGTTGATTGTTCTACCGACAAAAGCGAATTATAATGTGTTGAAGAAAGTTGTATCAAGAGGAGTATGTCAGGACATTTGGGAGTGGCCATATGCACTGGGCGGGTACTGCACTGTAGTTATGCTCACAGGGACATTTAAACCGCTGTGAAGACGTTGGCCTTTGACAATTCGATTTAATGTATTAAATGTATAGGCTACTTATATAATGTACATTTCACGTCTCGTATTGGGAGGAATCTGGTATACTGCTATACTGTCCTATTGAAAAGGATGCATCTGCAGTTGAGGATATTGAACATTTGTTCTGCCAATATCTGGGTGATGTCCTCTACACTATATGAATATGTATTTGTAGGCTTGTAATCTGCAAATAATAACTAATATCTAAATTAAACAATTATGTTGCGGTTCTGACGCGAGATATTTGCGCCATCTACAGGAAAATGCCAGTTATTACTTCACAACAGTCGACGTGATTGTGACCGCTGACTCTAAAACGTCATCAAGGTTATTTATTTGAAGTAAAACAAAAATACTTGCATATATTTCTAAAATATAGTTTTAAAGATAGTTCTTGACGTCTTCCAAAAATCTTCAGCAAATGTAGATAGATCAATTGTTGACTGACATGCGAGCTCCACCAATCCTAACAAAGGGTGCTCTTAAGGCACCGCCCATGACGACACGACGAACCAATCAGCGTACCGCGTCGGGCGGCGCTGGGCGGTGCGGCGCGCCAGAGGACAAAGGTAACAGGTTGCTCCCGTCCCATGATGAACTTGTGTGGCTGGTTTGATATGAGGGTGTTGCTGTTTCACTGCTGTTGATGCAATTTGATGGCTATACGATCCATAGCTGAGCTGTCGAAAAGTACATCGGTACAAGTGGAGTAACGAATCAAAGCCATCACAAGCCACCACTGAAGGATTCTCACAACATGAGGTATGTTTGGTAACTTTTGGTGCCAGACTGCTGAGACCAGACGCAGGCCAGCCTGCAGACTGTCAGTGCAACGCGATCCGCTCCTCTCGCTGTAGCGCTTAGTGTTGTGTCAATGCACTTTAAGACTAATCGTTAACTTTATCCCACCTGCTGATGACTTTGCATCTAAGTGTTGAGGTTGGTTTCCCTACATGTTGATGAACTATAGATTGGGTTTGTAGCTCTCCTCAGACAACAGGTCTCGTTAGTTGGTAGGACGGTCCTGCGGACTGCGGCTTATATCAATGTTTATTTGTTAACGAGAGGGATTTATGAACGTTACTCACAGAGTAGTATTCAATTAAGATGATGGATTATTTTGTTTCGGATAAATGTGTACCCTGCTGAGGCAGTTAGACGTAGCCTACACTAAGCGATTCAGGACTACCCGGGCTGTACAATAGTTAGAAAATAACAAGACGTAACGTTAGTGTGTGGCCTACTACTGCAGATTATTTAGTGGAATATCCTCCATGCAAATATGACTCAGTGGAAACAAGTGCACGAAGTAGGATGGTCATAGTTGAGAGATCCTTATATATTGTTATTGATGTAACACTAACTCAGTGTTACACTTATCCCACTCTGGCTATTCAGAGAGGGAAGAATGGTGCTGCTTGTCTGAATGGGAAAGAGGAGCAGTAACTAGTTTGGAAACCGTGATGAACAGTGAGGACTGAAAGAGAGAAGGGCTCTGCTCAAAGCCAGGAATGCAATGTAAAAAAAAAAAAGCCATAGGTAAGCCTATGTTACGTGTTTCTATTAGTGTAAAAACGTTTCGGATTTATTTTGTCAAAAGAAACATAATTATATTTGTTTTGGCTCAGTGATACTCTAAAAAAAGAGTCATTGCTGTCATGACTCATACAATTTTGCTGTTGCTGTCTCGTCTTCTAATCTTGGTTTCCGTTTTCTTAAATAAGTTTACTGTCAGTAAATTGAACTATAGAGAAATATTAAAAGGGAGCAGATGATCGTAAGGTGCCTGTGAGTGAACCACACATACAGTACCTGAATGAACTGCAGCGGCTACCTTGGTTAACACCAAGTGATGCACGAGTTGCAAAACAATAAATCCTTACTAACAGTAAGTTATAGTAAACCGTTGGTCCCTGCTGCCTCTGGTCAGGTAAGAACTGCCCGGTTGGGAATATACTTGATGATACCTGGTTTGGTATTGAAGCAGGATGTGTATTTAAGCGAGACATAGCGAGACATGTCCAGTCAGACCAGACTGATAAGGGTGTGCTGAAGAGTGGAGACGCTCGTAGCATAGAGGGGCCTGGTAGAAGGGAATGATAGAGGCTGTGGACAGACTGACAGTGTGGTCTGTAGGTTATGGTTATTAGCAGGAGGTTTGTGGTGAATGAGGGTGCACATTCTCAAAATTGCTGCCCTGGTTTTCTGCCCCATATCTCTGGAACAATGGGATGGGTCCCCCTCATTCCACGCCCATCAGGTCCCTGACCTGTTTACTTCTCTGATGCCATGACAATGACACAATAACCATTAAGGGAGGGACCAAGAGTGTGTGATGGAACGATTGTTTGAAAGAAACAACATTTTGACTAGTCCCATTGCCAGTGATGATAAATGTGTCAATCTGAAATGATTTGCATATTCAGCTATTTCGGTTTTACATCATATCTTCTGCTATGTCATTAGTGCCTTTAAACCATCTGACCATGCTTTGCCCCTTGCTCCCACCCTTGTGGCTGTTCCCCTGGTTTACCCTAAGAAAGCATGCTGTTTAGATCCACACTTAATACCCCCGCCCTTATCTTCTGCCCCTTTCTCTCATGGAATGCCCTTGGTAATCGCACTGGAGTGTGTGACGTAAACACTTGACCTGCAGACTTCATGGCCAACTAAACAAACTGGCTGAGTGGTTCCTCTACAGCTCCCATAGGACCTCAGATCATTAGGGCTCTTCAGACCCACGTCTTTGTCCCCTTAAACTGACCGTAAACACCCACACAAACAGAACAGGCTTTGTTAAAAGTCATCCATTCAGCGTAACCTTTTGTATGTAATCAGTTATTTCATACATGGCACACACCTTAATCTAATTGCAAGCCACAAGTGTTTTATTGTGTTTTATTGTGTTTCCCTGGAAGTCAAGCCGAGTCCAACCTTAATATATGCTCTTCCTCCCCTTATGACCTTTTCCTCTGCTTCATAAGGCTAGATCCATGATGAAGATGGTAGTGGTTGCAGTGGTTGTGGGAGTATAAACTATTTTCCCTCTGTTGTCCGGAGCGTCAGACTTAAGTATTGGTTATTCTGAAACAAACGACCTAAACGCCCGTTCCATTGGGAATTCACCAGCTATTTGGCAGGGGAGGTCGATGACAGATACAAAGCCTGACCTTGGTAATTTTACCTGATAAGAGACATGTTGGCTGTTTATTCTTACTATCTCCACCCCCATTTCTTCTCTCTCGCGCGCTCTCTCGCTCTGGCACTGGCTCTGGCTATCGCTCTCGCTCTGTATCTGGAAGGAGTGGAGGAATCAGGGAGAGGTTTTTTTGCAGGAAGTGTCCAGCTGTAGTAGTGGAGATGAAGTACTTTTCTACTTTATCATTGTGCAACAATCAGATCAGTGAGTGAAGATAATGTATAAGGACGGAGTGGAATGAAGAGTGTGTCACTTAATGAATCGTGATGTGGGGTTGGGTAGCGTGGTTGTTCACATGCAGCGAGACTGGTATTATCGGTTGAGGATTGGCTGGCTTACTCACTGGTGTGGGTGAATTTGTAAGAGGGGAAATGTGGGTGTGGGTGGTTTCGGGTTAATCACTGGCGGAATACGCACACCGAGGACAAAGTCCACGCAGGCAGCTGAGAGACAGAAACTTATAGAACCATGCCCCAGTCTGTTTGTTCAAAGTGTGGCTCCCATTGGCGAGGAGGTTACCATGACCCAATTGAAGGACTATTGTATTCACCCAATCCTTTACTGCATGCACCAAGTCATCCAAACTGTTTTCAGTATTGTAAGAAAGCTGATGAGGTTATAGGCCTTAAAGGTTTGGTTGTTGCCAGTCTTTCAAACACAAGAAGGTTCATAGTGGATGATCTTTTAGATAATCACTTGATTATAAACTTTTAATTAATAAAAGTAAAAGAAAATATGAATAACACATCATTGACCTCAGTGTTGGTGTTCCATTGATCTGAACTTGGTGATCATTTCGACCCACTTTGATAACGAGAATATAGTTTCAACCCTGTTAACCACTGCTACCAAAAGCCTTAGCAATGTATTGGGGTCACACTTTATGTTTTGGCAGAAGAATAGAATACAACCTCATCTGTTCTTTTTTTCACCACAAACTTACTCGGGGTCTCCTGTTTCTACGCATTCCCGCCGACCTCAGCGTGAGCACGTCCTCCGGCGGCCAGGCCCCCTTGGACCACGGGGTCCAAATCCGCTTCATCAAGGACCTCCAGGGCGCCCGCGGCGGCGGCGGCGGCGGGGTCCCGGGGCCCCCCCCGGCGCCGTCCAGGACCAAGCCCCGTCCCGCCTCCAAGTACGGGGTGGCGGTGCGGGTGCAGGGCATCGCCGGCCAGCCCTACGTGGTCCTCAAGGACGGAGGGGAGAAGGGCGACTCGTACGGCGTGCAGCTGAAGACGCACTACCCCCCTGGCTACGGCAGCCTGCCGCGGCGCAGGGGGAAGGCGGAGGCGGGGGAGCAGCAGCAGGAGGAGGTGCTGTACGGAGCAGGCGGGGGGGCGCTGCGCAGGGCCCAGTCACACGGCTCGCTGCTGGACCGGGACGGGGAGGAGCCCGGAGGGGGAGGAGGAGGAGGAGGAGGAGGAGAGGAGTTCCAGCTGCGGCCCCCGGGGGACGGGAGGTCGGGTAGCTATGGCAACCTTGATGGAGGGCTGGTCGTCGGCAAGGAGAGAGAGCGCGCCGCCAGGGAGGCGGACCTGAACGGGCGATATCAGAACGGCTCCCTCGACGGGACGAGGGGGGGCCAGGTCAGGCTCAACCCCCCCCCTCCTGCTGCTCGTCCCCCTCAGAACACAGAGCTCCACTCGGGGCAGAGACGGACCACCCCCGTCAACAGACTGATCAACAGGTTTGATGGCGGCGGAGGAGGAGGAGGAGGAGGAGGAGGAGGAGGAGGAGGAGAAGGTGGTGGTGGTGGAACAGAGCAACAAAGGGTCTACTCTCCACGACCAGAAGACCCCAGAGAGGCCTCCCCTGTGCTCACCCCCAACCCCTACTCCTCCAGGCCCTCCTCTACCGACAGCAGCCCGGGACGGAACCAGAGCTCCGCCTCCAGTGGGCCTCATCAGTGGTCTCCACCGGGGAGACCACTTGCTGTGGACAACACCGCTCCCGTCCAGAACACAGAGAAACACGTAAGATCACCTTCTGGTATAAGCTGGTTAACGATTCAATGAGTTGTTACTGTTCTAAAAATATGAATCTCATGCCAATGCAACCCGAGTATCATTACACACTGAGGTCTCTGCCTGAAGGTGACCCCTGACCTTTTATTGGACCAGGGTCAGGTGGTGAACGAGGAAGAGGAGCAGCTCATGCAGACCCTGTACAGCATCCTGAGAGACGGGTAAGGACCACCTTCCACATTCCCTCACCTCTTCTGAGACCCAGGTTTCCGAGCAGGGGTTCCTAGATTCACCCTAGTGTGATCAATAAGTTATTAACGCTCCGATTACTGTAACTGATCCTGTGTGGTTGTCTCCCCCCTCTCACTCTCTCGCTCTTAGAACCAGTGAGAGTGAGGCGGCCATCAAGCAGAAAGTCAGGGTCATATTCCAGAAGGTCCAGAGCCTCAGGGTACATGCCTCTCCTTATCTCTCACAGCCCACCACAGTATTAACTGTAACCGTGGTAACGGTTCTATGCTAATGCGTTGTGATTCCCAGTCCAGGGACGGGTCCGGTGCGCAGTGGAGGAAAGAGAAGGGAGCTGGAGAGGAGCCTGGGGGAGCTGCAGGCCGCTCTGAAGGAGGAGAGGAGGGTAGGTGGAGAGGAGCCTGGGGAGGAGGAGAGGTCCATACCTCCTGGTCCATACCTCCTGGTCCATACCTCCTGGTTCTCTAAAGCTTTCTCCTGCTGGGCCTCCTCCAGCTGGAGGGGGGCCAACACCTCCTCCTCCTCCTCCCGCTCCTAGACTCTTAAAATGATGAAGGCACACACTTTGTTTTAGGTCACTTTGGGTTGTGTGAAGGAACCCTGAGCAGAATAAATAACATGAGGTGAATTCAGTGGCTACTCATCTCGTCTTTTATCGCTCATTTTGTAGTATTCTGATTTAGGAGCCTAAAGGTTGTTTTAAAATGCCTCCAAAATATCCCAGTGGTCTAAAGGCCAGGGGTTGTCAAACACGCAGACAAACTTAACACTAATCTTATCTCTCTCATAACGACCCATTATACGCTGGTTTAAGGGAGTCTTAACCTCTAATGCCCCCATAAGAACTTAATCCCCAAAATGTATTTTCTCACCAGTCCTCTGGAAGCTTGCTGCCACATAATACAATCCCACATCGCTCAGGCCTTTTGTATTATGGTGATTAAAAAAATATATATAACATAGATAAGTATATATAAATATAATACTCACCAACGTTTTTTGTACATACAATGCTATGCATTTATTCACGTGTGTGTGTGTGTGTGTGTGTGTGTGTGTGTGTGTGTGTGTGTGTGTGTGTGTGTGTGTGTGTGTGTGTGTGTGTGTGTGTGTGTGTGTGTGTGTGTGTGTGTGTGTGTGTGTGTGTGCAGGGCTCCAGCGGCAGGCCGGACCCTGCTCTCCGGGAGCAGCTGGAGTCGTCCCTGGACGAGAACATCCACCTGCAGGAGCTGCTGGGCAGGAAGAACAAGGAGTTAACACAGACACAGGCTGAGTGAGGACCTACACACACACACTAAAGAACAAGGAGTTAACACAGACACAGGCTGAGTGAGGACCTACACACACACACTAAAGAACAAGGAGTTAACACAGACACAGGCTGAGTGAGGACCTACACACACACACTAAAGAACAAGGAGTTAACACAGACACAGTGAGGACCTACACACACACACACACACACACACTAAAGAACAAGGAGTTAACACAGACACAGTGAGGACCTACACACACACACACACACACACACACACACACACACTAAAGAACAAGGAGTTAACACAGACACAGTGAGGACCTACACACACACACTAAAGAACAAGGAGTTAACACAGGCTGAGTGAGGACCTACACACACACACTTCTACATGATATTCATTCATCTATGAAGGTTTTTGTTATGCATTCTACATTCATTATTTGTTTCTATGGTTTTTAATTTTTTCATGATTTCTAAAAGGGTAAACAACGCTAGATGCCGATGCTAACATCATTAAACAACACTTGTTCTGAACTCTTAACACATGCTCCCACAAACTGTTTTGGAATGTAATCTTTGATTGGGTGTTGAAACTCTGCTCGAGTGTGGGGCACGAGGTTCCCAAATACCAAAGCTATCACACTGCTGAACACTCACCCCCCGTGTCCATCCCCCCCCCGCAGTGACTGAGCCACTTCACCACCCCAGCACAGTGCCTCGTGTGTGTGGTTGAAGCAGGCTCCCTGTTCTGCTCCAACAGGCTGATTCAGCTGCGGATGGAGAGGGAGAACGCCGAGACGCGGGTCAGGGATGTGGAGGACCAACTGGCCGAGCTCCAAGACGAGCTGAGGGAGAGCAGCAGGACGGTACAGGCACTGACCTACACTGACCCACACCCACACTGACCTACACTGACCTACACTGACCTACACTGACCCACACCCACACTGACCTACACTGACCCACACTGACCTACACTGACCTACACTGACCTACACTGACCCACACCCACACTGACCCACACCCACACTGACCTACACTGACCTACACTGACCTACACTGACCCACACTGACCTACACTGACCCACACTGACCTACACTGACCTACACTGACCTACACTGACCCACACCCACACTGACCTACACTGACCCACACTGACCTACACTGACCCACACTGACCTACACTGACCTACACTGACCTACACTGACCCACACCCACACTGACCTACACTGACCTACACTGACCCACACCCACACTGACCTACACTGACCCACACCCACACTGACCTACACTGACCCACACTGACCTACACTGACCTACACTGACCTACACTGACCCACACCCACACTGACCCACACCCACACTGACCCACACCCACACTGACCTACACTGACCTACACTGACCTACACTGACCCACACTGACCTACACTGACCCACACCCACACTGACCTACACTGACCCACACTGACCCACACTGACCTACACTGACCCACACCCACACTGACCTACACTGACCCACACTGACCCACACTGACCTACACTGACCCACACCCACACTGACCCACACCCACACTGACCTACACTGACCTACACTGACCCACACTGACCTACACTGACCCACACCCACACTGACCCACACTGACCTACACTGACCCACACCCACACTGACCCACACCCACACTGACCCACACTGACCTACACTGACCTACACTGACCTACACTGACCCACACTGACCTACACTGACCTACACTGACCCACACCCACACTGACCTACACTGACCTACACTGACCTACACTGACCCACACTGACCTACACTGACCTACACTGACCCACACTGACCCACACCCACACTGACCTACACTGACCCACACTGACCCACACTGACCTACACTGACCCACACCCACACTGACCTACACTGACCTACACTGACCTACACTGACCCACACTGACCTACACTGACCTACACTGACCCACACTGACCCACACCCACACTGACCTACACCCACACTGACCTACACTGACCCACACCCACACTGACCTACACTGACCCACACTGACCCACACTGACCCACACTGACCTACACTGACCTACACTCACCCACACTGACCTACACTGACCCACACTGACCCACACTGACCTACACTGACCTACACTGACCCACACTGACCTACACTGACCCACACTGACCCACACTGACCTACACTGACCTACACTGACCTACACTGACCCACACCCACACTGACCTACACTGACCCACACTGACCCACACTGACCCACACTGACCCACACTGATCCACACTGATCCACACTGACCCACACTGACCTACACTGACCTACACTGTGGGGTCTGGGTTAAGGTCTGGGTTAAGGGGTCTGGGTTAAGGGGTCTGGTTAAAGGGGTCTGGGTTAAGGTCTGGGTTAAGGGGTCTGGGTAAAACGTTGGTCACTTTGTAATCTTTAAACCTGTCACTCTTCTAGCTATTAATCCATTCAAATATGAATATACACATTGTTGAACGTTCCCTTCTCAAGGAGTAACGCCTGGCCAGCCACGAGGCACCCAGCTGGACTGTACATCTCGTTGTTGTGCTTGAGGCTTTATGAAGTGGTGTTTTATATTACACCCAGTTCCTCTTGGCTACTTGTCAGACGAGGCGTGCCAAGCAATCCCTCTGAGCTGTGACGTGTGATCGGGGGGTAATTGATGGCGTTTGCACAGCGTCACAGAATTTATGACGAGCGAGGCCCAACCAGGAAAGGGAATCAGACGTACGTACGTGAAAGAGGACGGTGCGCGGGGCGTGTCTCCTCCGTAGGAGCTGGCGGGCTTCCAGGCGCGGCTGGCGGAGGCCGCCCAGCTGCGGCAGCGTCTGGAGGAGGGCCTGCGGCAGCGGGAGCGCGAGCTGACGGCGCTGAAGGGCGTGCTGAAGGACGAGGTGGCGTCGCACGACCGCGACGTGGAGAGCCTGCGGGAGCAGTACAGCACCGACATGGAGAAGCTCCGCAGCAGCATGGAGCAGGTGTCCCAGGTACGCACGCGCACACGCACGCACACGCACGCACGCACGCACGCACGCACGCACGCACGCGCACTACACAGGCGTATGGATATGGAAGGCCGAAAGGGCCGAACTGTGAACGTATATTCATTCAAATGGATTCATCTGAAGAACAGAACGCGTTTGGGTGGTCGGTGCTCATGTCCCATGTCTCACAAGGCGACCGCGATGCACACATCTCACCTGAGAGACGACAATTGGGAACTAAGTTCTGCGGCGTGGACACCTAGCCTAACCTCTGCCCCCCCCCGTTAGTCCCAGGCTGGCATCGAGGCGGAGCGGCTGCGGGTCAACTCCTCGGTGCGCTCCCTTCAGCAGCAGCTGGAGGACTGCCGGGACGAGAGCGGCCAGTGGATGGAGCAGTTCCACACCACCAAGGACGAGCTGCGCAGCACCAAGCAGGAGTGAGTGCAGCCCCCCCCCCCCCTGTACCACGTACCCTACACTAAAGGGTCTTGTGTCCGCACTGCGGCAGCTTGTGTTTTCACACTTCTCCTCTGTTGCATTCTAAGGTTATCATGATTGATCTGTTCTCTCTCTCTTTCGTCCGGCCCCTGACGGGCGTGTCCGTCAGGGAGACTCCAGGCAGCCCCCAGCCACCGTGAGAACGACTAGGGAGCAGCCCCCCGTGTTCACCTTCTAGTGGACCTAGTCCAGTGATTGTAGTTCTGAGACGGCCCCTCCCCTAACTTAGATCTGTGGTGTAGAAAACAAACACGGATGACGCAGAGTGTGGATGTCTCGTAGTTGTGTGTGTGTTTTGTGTATTTAGATATGAGAGTATTGATCTGATCTGATCTGATCTGATTGATTTGATTTGGAAAAAAAATCACAACAACAAAAACAAAACCTACTGACACATCTAACTTTAATCAAGCTGCTGTGATTCAACAAAGCCAAGCACCTTTTAATGGGACGCGCTGCGGAGGCGGTGGTGTTGTGACACTGTGGAGGCGGCGGTGTTGTGACGCGCTGCGTGTGTGTGCACCGGTCCAGACTGCTGAAGGTGCGTCTGGATAAGGAGGAGTTTGAGGAGGAGCTGAAGGAGCTCCAGGGACGGGTGAGCTCCATGAAGCAGCAGATCCCTGACCCCAGCCACGCAGAGGCCCTCAGCAAGGTGAGACACCCTCACTGAGGCCCCCAGCAAGGGGCCCTCCTCTAACACACCCTCACTGAGGGGCCCCTCCTCTAACACACCCTCACTGAGGGGCCCCTCCTCTAACACACCCTCACTGAGGGGCCCCTCCTCTGACACACCCTCACTGAGGGGCCCCTCCTCTGACACACCCTCACTGAGGGGCCCCTCCTCTGACACACCCTCACTGAGGGGCCCCTCCTCTGACACACCCTCACTGAGGGGCCCCTCCTCTAACACACCCTCACTGAGGGGCCCCTCCTCTAACACACCCTCACTGAGGGGCCCCTCCTCTAACACACCCTCACTGAGGGGCCCCTCCTCTAACCCACCCTTCCTTCTTATATGTCGCTCATTCTCAAGGGTTTCAATTAAAAGAAGACACATCAAGTTGTAGGACACGGGGGTCCAGAGTGTGTATCAACAGCGGGCCGGCGGTGTCACGGTTATTTAGACTATTTATTTTGGTTCAGGCTTCTTCACAGTGACGCTGTTCATTGTAAACCTTTGATACTTTGACAGACTAACACAACTATATATATATATATATATATATATATATATATATATATATATATATATATACATACTATGTGTATCTTTGTCCTTCTTAAGAAAGTGTGCGTGTGTATTTTTCTCCAGGAGCTCTCAAGTTCCCGTTCTAACCTGCTGAAGGTGCAGTCAGAGGTGGAGAAGCACAGGACCGACGTGGACAGGAAGGTGATGGAGGTGATCTCCTTGAAAAAGGCCCACCAGGAGCAGGAGGCCGAGCTCAAGTACGAGATTGACAGGCTGAAGGACCAATTGAAGAAGGCCAAAGAGGAGTTTGCCAAGGAACAACAAAAAAGCAAAAAGGTTGGGATGTAGAGACCACCACCATTCATGCAACCCTAATCATAAAGATATATATTTTAAAAACAAACACCTATTGAATCCATTTGTGTGTGTGCTTAGCTCCCAGACCCTTCGGTCGTCTCCGAGATGGAGCAGAAGCTCGTAGAGGCCAAGGGGGAGGGGACTCGCCTTCAGGAGAAGCTCTCATTGGTCGAGGAGGAGCTACATTCTACCAAGACCCGCCTTTGCAGAGCGCAGACGGAACTAGCCGATCTCAGAGACTCGGAGAAGGAGCAGGAGGAAGCCAGCACACGTATCAGAGATAAAATCGTACGCCTTGAGGTGAGGACAGAAAAGGTCTTAATGCACACACACATGTAACACATAATACATACTGGGCTAGGGGCCTCCCAGCCAAAGGTACGGGGTTGTACACCCTACCTCCAGGGCATGTTTTCATAAAGTAAATAACGCTAGTAGTTATTGCAGCAAAAAAATCCTAATGCCATGGGACTGATGGGTTGATGAAATGGTTGTAACCTTGTTTGTGTGTCTGGGCGGGGCTCCGTCAGGCCCAGCTGCAGAGCAGCACCTCAGAGAGCTCTGAGCTGGAGCTGGCCCTCCACAGCCAGATCAGGGTGCTGAGGTCAGAGCTGGACGAGGCCAAGAGGAAAGCCTCCCGCCTGGGCCAGGAGAGCCACGAGCTGCGGCAGGGCCTGGAGGGCCGGGAGAGGGAGAAGGAGGCGCTGGCTCAGGCCCAGGGCCAGCTGGAGGAGGCCCGGCTGCAGCAGGAGAAGGCTCTGGAGAAGCTCCTCAAGGAGGTACGGACTGGGAGGGCTGTGTGGAGCGCTGGGATTGAAGGCTGGATTATTAAAATACTTAATAGATAATTCCTAATTCCCCTCTGGTTCTCGTCTCTTCCCACTCCCTGTGACTCCCTCTGTCTCCCTCTCCCTCCCTCCCTCTGACTCCCCCCTCTCTCTGACTCCCCCTCTCCCTCTGACTCCCCCTCTCTGACTCCCTCTCCCTCTCCCTCCCTCTGTCTCTCTCTGACTCCCTCTGTCTCCCTCTGACTCCCCCCTCCCTCTGACTCCCCCTCTCTGACTCCCTCTCCCTCTCCCTCCCTCTGTCTCTCTCTGACTCCCTCTGTCTCCCTCTGACTCCCCCCTCCCTCTGACTCCCTCTCTCTGACTCCCTCTGTCTCCCTCTCCCTCCCTCCCTCTCCCTCCCTCTGTCTCCCTCCCTCTCTCTGACTCCCTCTCCCTCTGTCTCCCTCTGACTCCCTCTCCCTCCCTCTGTCTCCCTCTGACTCCCTCCCTCTGTCTCCCTCTGACTCCCTCCCTCTGACTCCCTCTCCCTCTCCCTCTCCTTCCCTCTCCCTCCCTCTCCCTCCCTCTCCCTCCCTCTGTCTCCCTCTGACTCCCTCTCCCTCACTCTGACTCCCCTCTGTCTCCCTCTCCCTCCCTCTGTCTCCCTCTCCCTCCCTCTGTCTCCCTCTCCCTCCTTCTGTCTCCCTCCCTCTGTCTCCCTCTCCCTCCCTCTGTCTCCCTCTCCCTCTCCCTCCCTCTGTCTCCCTCTCCCTCCCTCTGTCTCCCTCTCCCTCCTTCTGTCTCCTTCTCCCTCCCTCTCCCTCCCTCTGTCTCCCTCTCTCTCCCTCTGTCTCCCTCTCCCTCCCTCTGTCTCCCTCTCCCTCCTTCTGTCTCCTTCTCCCTCCCTCTCCCTCCCTCTCCCTCCCTCTGTCTCCCTCTCCCTCCCTCTGTCTCCCTCTCCCTCCCTCTGTCTCCCTCTCCCTCTCCCTCCCTCTGTCTCCCTCTGTCTCCCTCTGTCTCCCTCTCCCTCCCTCTGTCTCCCTCTGTCTCCCTCTCCCTCCCTCTGACTCCCTCTGACTCCCTCTGACTCCCTCTGTCTCCCTCTCCCTCCCTCTCCCTCCCTCTGTCTCCCTCTGTCTCCCTCTCCCTCCCTCTGTCTCCCTCTGACTCCCTCTGACTCCCTCTGTCAGCATGAGTCGCTGCAGGGCTCCTCCAGAGAGGAGGTGCAGAGTCTGCGGGCTCAGCTGGAGGAGCAGCGGGAGAAGACGCGCAAGGAGACTCAAGAGGCCCATCGCCACGGCAACGATGCTCAGGCTGATCTGGAAAGGAGCCAGGCCAGTCTGAGGAGGCTGGAGGAGGAGGTGCGTCTCTGTACTCCTGTGTGTTTTTCAGTGCTGTTATTGTAGTGTTTGTCATTGTTCCTTCTTAGACAAAGTATCATCCACATGGTCAACATGTGATCAAATAACAAGTAGACCTTTGGCAGAGAGGCGCCCACATGGTAAAGAGAAACTAGACCAGAGAAGAGACTTTCGGGGAGGTGTTGATTTTTTGCATATCTAGTTACCATTGTGGTTAGCGATGTTGTAATCAATCTATGCTACCTGAATTAATGACATTAAGCATAGCATTGCAAGCATTGCAAGTAACGCTTACAATGTACCAAGATGGGTACGAGACGAAAGTTCAGTGATAAGAAAACCACAAAACAAAATGTTTCAGGCACAGAGTTACATCTGTGCCTGAAACATTTTCAGAGGAGAAGTGTTGATACAATTCAATGTAGAGGGTTTATATTGTGTATTATGGTTACGGAGAAGCATTTACTAGGGTTTAAGGAAATTAAGCTCGAAATACAACCAATAGCAAAAGGATGTCTTGTGTGTGTGTGTGTGTGTGTGTGTGTGTGTGTGTGTGTGTGTGTGTGTGTGTGTGTGTGTGTGTGTGTGTGTGTGTGTGTGTGCGTGTGCGCGCATGTAGATGTCGCGGCAGAAGAAGGAGCTGCTGCTGGCGTGTGAGGAGCGGGACAACCACCAGCTGGACCGCGAGCTGCTCACCAACCGACTGCGCCACCTGGAGGCCGAGCTGGAGAACAGCAAGAACAGCCACAGCGAGAAGAGCCGCGAGGGCCGGCTGCTGGAGGTGGGCTCACCGATCAATAGTGTTATTGATCAGTAGATTAGTGTTATTGATCAGTAGATTAGTGTTATTGATCAATAGTATTAGTGTTATTGATCAATAGATTAGTGTTATTGATCAATAGTATTAGTGTTATTGATCAATAGATTAGTGTTATTGATCAATAGTATTAGTGTTATTGATCAATAGATTAGTGTTATTGATCAATAGTATTAGTGTTATTGATCAATAGTATTAGTGTTATTGATCAATAGTATTAGTATTATTGATAGGATTGATGTTTTAGACATTTGTATTAGTTTATTCTAGTTCATGTTTTATGAAGTTATTTCTATTTTTTATTCCTATTTTTTATTTGTATATGTTATTGTTCTCTGCAGAGAACAATCTGAAGACGAGATACAAACTGCTCAAATGTCCTGCAGTTATTAGTAGTAATAATAGATTATTTATTAGTCATGTGTTGTCATGTGTTCCGCTGTGGTCCTATATCTTGGTGGTTGTCATGCGTTCCGCTGTGGTCCTATATCTTGGTGGTTGTCATGTGTTCCGCTGTGGTCCTATATCTTGGTGGTTGTCATGTGTTCCGCTGTGGTCCTATATCTTGGTGGTTGTCATGTGTTCTATGGCCGCTGTGGTCCTATATCTTGGCGGCTGCTCGTCTGCGTGCTGCAGGATAAGCTGAAGCGGCTGGAGCTGGAGCTGGAGGAGGAGAAGGGCAACGGCGAGATGCTCATGGACCGGGTGAACCGCAGCCGCGACCAGATCGACACGCTGCGCTCGGAGCTGCTGCAGGAGAGGTCCTCCAAGCAGGACCTGGAGCTGGACAAGACCGCCATGGAGAGACACGTACGCACGTCACGTCAATGGGTTCCTCTCGGTCCTTTAAAGCTGCACTGTGTTGGTTCTGCCATTAGCAGCCTCTACGGCGTTGTAGCTCCATCTACAGCGAGATCATTTCATGGGCTCCTATTTTACTACCAAGTGTGAGTGAGACCAGCCACAGCAAGCTGTCTCTAGATCTGCCCAGCCCTGTGACTTGGAGACATCCCAAGTGGGAGATGGATCACACACACCTAGTAGTAAGATAGGGGCTCCTCAAAGACTAAAACAATTCATGAGAAAAACGAATGAGAAACGTTGTAGTTCAGATATTGTTGTGTGTGGTTAATAGCTGCAGTTAACATAACAAGGAGACAGTGAGGGCTCCAAGTAGGCTGAGGCCTAATTGAGCCTCCACACTCCCCTGTCATCATTAATGACTTACTGTGTGTTCACAACAAAAGACACATTTGTCGCCTGGTTGCGGTGTCGCCTGAGTTTTGTCGCATGACAAGTCATAATCCGTCGCTGTAGTTATTTGTGCAAGTTTTATCACGCAAATATAGTCGCGCGTGTATGAGGAAGTTGAGTTGTTGTGGAAGTACCAGAGACGTCGGAGAACCCGACGCAGTCTATTCATAATATCATCCGGAGGCGCACACAGCTTTTGGCCGTGATGTTATATATTATATTATATAGACATTTAATATTATATGGTACAATATCATATAATATTATATATAGAGCTCCGGGAGTCGCAAACGGCAACAATCACTCTCCTCTCTTCTCCTCCATGCTGCGGTTCACTCCGGACTGTTACGTTACGTCACTCAGGGAGTGAACGCTGATTGGCACACGCAATCACGCAACCACGCGAATGTCAGGGCAAAGTTCAAATATTTCAACTCGAGCAAAAGTGTCACGCTGCAAATCCTCATGAACGCGCTCGCCCGTGACAGGGCGTTCATGCCGCTCCACAAGTCAAATCTTGCCGCAGGTTTTTCTAGCGACAAATGTCGCCTGATACGCGTCTCTACGTTGACTTTGTACGCGGTTGTGTCGCCCCGTCGTGTTTGTGTGTGTGAACGCACAGTTAGTAGATCTGCCATCGTCAGATTATGCCTAAACATGCTGTTCCTGTGTACTACCTTTGTTGAGCTATAATAACGAGACTCTAGGCCTACATTCGGTGTCTTGGTGGTCATTAAACTTGAACATTTGCAATCAACATGTGCAATCTTCATTGACCTATAACAAATGTCAAGCTGTTCAAAGCACTAACCAAACACCAACACACAGCTGAAGGAGCTGAGGAGCCGCCTGGCGGACATGGAGGGCCAATCTCGCTCCTCAGCAGGAGTCTCTCAGCTGGAGCTCAAAGTGCAGGAGCTGGAGGAACGCCTCCGCGCTGAGGACAGGTGGGCCGCACTACACCTCCCACAATGCAACATTAAAGCCTCTATTTTACTTCCAGAGAAGTTAGCCTTCTTGAGCTTCTGACAGAAATGCTTTAGGAAGTCAGGTGACGTAGTGTGACGAGCGACTAGGTGAGGAAGCATCCTGGGCGTAGGAAAAACAGCTCGCAGGAAAAGGATGAAAGCTCCCATCCATGAGAGATAAAAAAAAAACACAAGAGGACGTGCCCAAGAGTCATGTGCCCAGAAAGAGACCGCGGACTCTGAGGTCTGCTAAGCTGTGAAGCAGATGAAGGAGATGGGTCATGATGGCACCAATGTGAAGTATAACTGTGTGTCGGTTGACTACACAAACTATAAGGAAACAGCAAACAGTTCCACAAGGACGTTAGTTCAAGTGTGTCTTCATTTAAACCGCAAAGGGGAAAACGGAGGGGGTGGCGTCTAGTCTGTTTTTTCCGGAATCCAAGCCTTCATCGTCCTCTGTCTGTCCGGGTCTGGTCCACTTGTTTGAAATAGAGAGAACTTCTTAGACAAAGATGATGTTAAAGCAGTCGTTTTAAAGGTGATGTTAAAGCAGTCGTTTTAAAGGTGATGTTAAAGCAGTCGTTTTAAAGGTGATGTTAAAGCAGTCGTCTTAAAGGTGATGTTAAAGCAGTCGTTTTAAAGGTGATGTTAAAGCAGTCGTTTTAAAGGTGATGTTAAAGCAGTCGTTTTAAAGGTGATGTTTAAAGCAGTCGTTTTAAAGGTGATGTTAAAGCAGTCGTTTTAAAGGTGATGTTAAAGCAGTCGTTTCAAACATAAGCTAAAGCTGTAGTTTTGAGCGGTTGTCTATCCTCTCCTGGGTCGTCTCTGTTAGAGTCTGACCAGTGCTCTGCTCTAACACAGGGAGAAGAACTCCATGGTGGCGGCCCAGCGTCGCCTTGAGAGGAAACTGAAAGAGCTCAGCATGACCCAGGACGAGGAGAGACAGCAGCACACTGATCAGAGAGACCAGGTACACACACACACACACACACACACACACACACATACTCACTCACTCACTCACTCACTCACTCTGAGCCCCTGAAGCCTTACACACAGACATGTACACGCAACATGCAGGATGAATACAAAAAATCCCGTTAGTTTTAGAGCTCAGCTAATGACGTCCCAACACTCCGTCCGTACTGGCCTACCTTACCACGCAGCTCGCCTCTAGCTATGCCCTTTGGCACGGGCTCCCCTCCCACTCCAGGGAATAACTTGGAGACGTCTTAGGGGAGGGAGAGGCCTCTTGGGGAGAGGCCTGTGGGCTGCATCATGGGCCCTGGCCGGCGGGCAGTGGGCTGAGGAGGGTGGTTTGCGTTGCAGCTCACCCTGCGGGTGAAGGCCCTGAAGAGGCAGGTGGACGAGGGGGAGACGGAGGTGGAGCGCGTGGACGGGCTGAGGAGGAAGGCCCAGCGGGAGATGGAGGAGCAGGTGGAGCAGAAGGACGCGCTGCAGACCCGCATCACAGCGCTGGAGACAGAGCTCAAGTCAGTGTGTGTGTGTGTGTGTGTGTGTGAGAGAGACCAGCAGGCCACTGTGGTCGTCAAAAGCAAAACAACCGTCTCCTAGTGCTGAGAAGGCTTCTGTAAACGGTATTTATTTTAATTACCATGGACCAGAACCAAACTCAACCATGGTGCCAACAGAGTGTGTCTGCGTGTTTGTAGTATGGTCAACAGGGGGCACACTTCCATCAAACTTCCTGGAAGTGCAGGGAGACTATGGGAAGAGAATCTTCTAAAACAGGCCTACTGTATATGTACTTAGGCCAAACGTTATCCATGTAGCATATTTCTTACAGTGCTTCACATGAAAATAAAAGTGAGGAGATTAAAAAGGCAGCAGCAACAACAAAACCAATACAGCGCTCAAATGAACAAAACATAAAAATGATGAAGCAATAGTAGTCTGAATGAAATGAAAGGAGTGCAACAGGCGGTGACATGGCGGGCCCTTTGGGGCGGCAGTAGCTCAGGAGGTGGAGCGGGTTGGCTGGTAACCGGAAGGTTGCTAGTTCGATCCCCGGCTCCTCTTAGCTGATTTGTTGAGGTGTCCCTGAGCGAGACGCCTCACCCTGACTGCTCGCGATGAAATGGCCGGTGCCCGGCGTGGTGAACTCTGCCGTCGGTGTGTGAATGAATGGTTGCAAGTCGCTTTGGATAAAAGGATAAAATGGAAAATTTTGGATAAAATGGAAAAGAAAAAAATTGGATAAAAATTGGACAAAATCCCCTAAATGTAAGCTGTAAATGTTTGCTGCAGGAGGAAGAGCCAGGCGGTGAGACGCCAGGCCCTGGACTCCTCCGCGCTCAGCTCAGAGGACGACGACGACGACAGCCTGTACGACCCCTCTGGCATCACCTCCTACCTCACCGAGAGCAACCTGCAGACCAGCTCCTGCTAGGCCCCGGGGCCCCTGGGCCCCCAGGGCAGGGAGACGGGGAGCTGGGTCTCCAAGGGGATACCACAGTGGTGGGGGGGGGGCGGGGGAGTTCAGCTGGATTGGCTGAAATGCAATGGCTATAGTGTAGGGGGGGGGGGGGGGGTTGAATCAATATAGAGATTAGTCCAGTAGACTGGCTATTAAAAGGCCTCGAGGTGAATTGGAGGAAGCGCAGGACGTGGAGGGTTTTCCTGTGTTTCCTGTGGGGGGGGGGGGGGGGGTCTTTGGCTGAAGGGGCACTATATGTGGACTTTTTCTACAGAGCCACATTGTGTGCCTAATGATTTCAGTTTGAAAATTAAAGTGTTGTGGCTTTCTCTTTGGCCTGACATTATGGGTACACAGGCCTGCTGGAGGCGTCAGCCAGATGACAATAAGGCAGGGAGCGGTACATTCTAGGATGGGTCAATGAAGACACTGATAAAAAGTATGTCATCTGTATTTATGTAATAATACTGAGCCTAATGCCTCATTTGAAATCAGGACTGTGCTCTTGGTTCTTGGTACTTTCACTTCCGATTGATTTGGATTGAATAATGTAAAAACCTTTAGGTCCTTTCCTTCAGAGTTCCCTTGTATTTCCAGTGTGTGATTCCTACAGCACTCGCCTCAACTCACAGTTCATATATGCACACCTAATTGTTTTATTGATTGTTTTGTTGAGCCTGTATGACATTATGCATAATAATCAATGTTGGATTATAGTTAGTTTTGCATTGGAGCCACATGGACCAAATGTGTGTTAAAATGTTTATTATTACCACAAGTGTCTTTTGGACAAACAGTTTGTACAAGGATGGGACAAGCTGTTCCTGGCCAATGGGCCAAAGCCTCGTGATGAGATGGCTACTATTTCATCAACCATATCTTATGATTTCACTGTTGAAAATGTTCCTATAAAGTGTTCTCTTCTTTACCAATTGTGTTTTATGATCTAGTTTTCACTGTTGTGTAGGCTAGCTATAAAGGGAAATACACCAGCAATTTAATGTAGTATTAGCCTTGTATAGATACTGCTTAATGCCTGTACCAAGGTGGCGGGCAGTTTGAGGTCTGAATCCCTGTGAATAATAGGACTATTTTTTTAAATATAAGGTTAAATTCCAGGAGTGGACAGGGTAAGAGTGGAAACTATTTTCCAGGTACGGTCCAAAACTTCTTGTTAGGATAAATCTTCCTGTGTAAATGAACACATTTTAAGAGAAGATATTTAAATGAATATCTCGAGTGAGAAAATGTGCCTGTTTGAATGCAATGACTAAAAATGTGTGTGACTGAGTTAATCTATTTGGGAGCAGTTATGGGCGAGACATTTTCTCTGTACATAGAAAGCTAGATAAAACTGCACAACTTCTATGCATTCCCTTTTGTAATCTAACCTCTGAGTATCGGTTTTCTTTTTAAAGAATGAGTAATTTAGTCAACCTTGAAACTATTTGTAAACTTTAATATTTTTGAAAACATTTTGAGAAATCAGTAGTTATTAATGCAATTATTTGAACTGCCATGCAGATCTGTCTCTTTAAACTGTCGATAGCACTTCAAATTATTGAAATGTTTAGTGGTTAGAACATGGTATCTTTAATGATTCTGCACTGTGAATTTATACTGTATACTACTCTTGTTTTGTATTGGCCCCAATAAAATTGTACATGTAAGTGTAAGCAGAAAGTTCCTTTACATCTCAACAAAGCTTCATCTGTAGCTTTCTCAGATTGCACTTAACACATAGCCTACAATTGTTACAGGAACAGGTATAAAGCAAAAAACGTTAGTATGCTTTGCTAATGTTGATAGCAAGGTAGCACATTTTGTAATCCCACAATAATCATTGGTGTGGAAACTTAAAGTGTTCGCATTACATAATGCTACCATTGGTTTAAAACAGTTTACAGTACACCATCTCGATTACAGGTCTTAACAGCAACAACGCAGTCTGGTTTACATTGTCAAAGTTACTCCTGGTTTGTGCCTTCGCCCAGGTGTTTAAAGGAAGAGTAAAATGACTGAACTCAACCTCTTGATTTAACAACCGGAGTGAGTTGAGGTGGATTTACTGAATGAAAAGGTGGGAGTAGCACGTATTTCATACAGAATTGCCAAATTCTTGCATTTATTTTGAATGAAACAATAAATATGTCTGTGGTTCTGAGAGCCTATGGGCCCTCAGGCCTGAGGCCTTGGTGCATCGGGGCCCTCAGCGTTGGGGCGCTGGGCACACGCCTCCCTGGTCCCTGGTCCCTGCACTAATCCATCCTGTGAAGGAGGAGAGTTCCTCAACGTTTTTTTCTCTGAGGTCGTAGGTTCCCTTCAGACCAACTGCTATTATTCAGGCGTGAGGCTTTGGGCCAGTCAGACATAATGCGTGTTATTCAACTGTGGACAAGACGCATAGAGACACACCTTCAACTCTAATGAAGGTCTGTCTGGCTCTGCATTCTGCCCTGTTACATAACTGTTGACATTCAGGGTACCAGCTGGGAGCCATAGATCTCCTCTGATTGTTGAGCCATGTGGACTATATTGTCAGGCCTTTGTGTGTGTGTGTGTGTGTGTGTGTGTGGTGCATGCATGCGGGTGGGTGTGTTTATACACCACAAGCTACAAAGCTAAATCGGAATGTTTTTGTTATGCTGCATCATTATTCATTCACTATTTTCTGTTGAACCTTATCTCTTGTAGCAGCTGTAGATCTTGTCTGTGTTTGTGCACACATGGAATTATTCAAAGGAAGTTGATGTTGATTTGTTGCATCAACCCTAGCACGTCATTTCTAAAGAGATATAGAAGCAGGCTAGCTAATCCCTTTATTCCTGCATAGTTGTGAGGTTGCAAGCCACATAGGGCATATTACAAAGAACTCATGCATCAGACAATGAAACTTTATTACACAAGTGACTTGCTGAAAAAAAAAAAAGACTTATAAAAACCTAGAGCAAGATGTTTTAGTATAATGTGAGCTCAATAGATACTCTACTGTAGAGATAGATGGATGATGGTCCACACAGGTGTGTGTGTGTGTGTGTATGTGTGTGAGTGTGTGTGTGTCTGAGTGTGTGTGGTGTGACGTGCCTATATCCTCAGGTCAGCAATGCTAGTTGCTGTTCTCAGAACGGTGAGAGAATGAAGCAAGGGATTCAGATTGTTCTGACCCCAACATTCCTGGAATACCGATCTCAGTAGGGGGACTGAGGCCACTTCTAGTGGCCCTTCTTCCCACTAATACACACGCACGCACGCACGCACGCACACACACACACACACACACACACACACACACACACACACACACACTATTGACAACCATAACTAACCCTGACCCTATTACTAACCCTTACTGTGTAATCTTGTTTAACTCTATGTTAGAAAACATAAAGCAGCACACAGGATCGTCACAAACATAGCGATGTAGGACTTGAGTTCTTGGAGTATATTTGTTGTTCTGTTTGGTTTACTTTAATAGAAGAACAGCTCTTCTTCTCTCTTTGTCTGGTCTAAAAGCTGTATAAGGAGAACCAAACCTGTCCAGAAAAAACAATATTTGACTTTCATTCAGTGATTGCTCGGTGATACTTGCCAACTGGACCAGCCAGACAAAGCACATTGTGAGGTGTGCCAGTTTTAATGGAATATGAACTGTGTGTGGTGTGTGTGCACACAGGTTTAGCATGAGTGGGAATTTGTTTCTACGTCATTCCAGTTTTCCAAGCAAGATGCTGAATCTATATTTGGAATCAAGCCTTCCCTGGGTGTGACTATTTAGTTTGTTTTGGTATGTGTGGTATGTCATCCATCAGGCCACCTCTTCATCATAACTGATAACTAAATATCTATATAGTATACAAATCTGATTTTGATTGCTGGTGTCACAAACAAAACACTCCGCCATGATGTAACAAATAACCTTTATTATTTACCATCCCACCATCAGCTGAATCCGACACTCACTTCGTCGTGAAGCATATCCGTAAACCGGTAGTTGTGTCAACATGCACACAGCTGCATATTTGGCAGGAAGGTTCGTGCCAAAGTCCTCACCCACTGTATCACCTGGTATACATACTGTGGAATACTGTATTCATGAAGATAATGATTCAAATTGTGGTGTGTTCATTGTAAAGGAGGGTTGTTGAACTATGCATCGTCAAGGTGAGGAATGACTTCCCTAGTGCTGAATGACAGCAGAGTCGTTCCAAACAGAACTAAGGGAGGGAGGTAGAGGAGGTGACATACCGCTCATGTCTCTGACTCTTACTTTCAGTAAGGCTGTGTCATAGACACATATAGTACAACAAACACAGCTTTGAACCGTGAACCATTGGTTTAATAATTAATATTCAACACATTTCATTACTGAAAAGGTCTCTTTGTCCAGTCGTAATACTTGATGTGATGTGTGCACTTTAGGCTCTAATGGTGAGTTTAGAACGCACTTTGTTGCGACATACTATCTTTGAGACGTAACTGCACTCGACTAGCATGAATACTGAAAAATAATATGAGGATAACATCTAGTATTGGATTGTGTTGGGATCCTGTCTACTCTGCACTCTGTGTCCAGGGGTTGTTGATAGAGAGGTGGCGCCTGTAGCTTGGGGTTTCTGTATTGACTGCATCACCTTTACGTTGCCTTGGAAGAACACACCTAAATGACGAGATGTAATGTAAACATAGTCTGCTCTACAGTCTGTGTCTACGCCAGACACAGAGCAGTGGTGCTGGTTGTGTGGGATCAAGTCAAGACGACGCAGAAATGGCGTGACCGAGCCTGGGGTGTGTGTGTGTGTGTGTGTGTGTGTGTGTGTGTGTGTGTGTGTGTGTGACTCACTTTTCCCAGACGTGTAAAGTCTAGGCAGCTGTATATCGGGGGCGACACCTGACACGTACCTCTGAAATATCTGTCTTACTATCAAATCCCATAACAATCTGCTGGCTCATAGGCTTATGCTCGTCTGTCTGAGTGGGACACAGGCACAGTGACGCAAACATGACGTAAACATGTCATTATATGTCTGACTCGACCAGGTGTACTGATATGACGTATAGTGTATTTCATCGTCGCAGCTCACAGAATAGTCCACATACTAAAGAGTGAGTTAACTAACTTCACTAACTCAATGGTACATATCTATTATATATGGGCCTAAATATAGTATATTGTTTATTGTTATTTCCATTCATTACATCATTCCTTGTGAGTCATGCTCAGCTGTTGTTCTCTGTTAAGTAGCCATTCAGACCATTACATCGTTATCCAATTTGTTGATGTCTAGTCTCGTTGATTTAATCTACCGTTTCCCATGAACTTGATTTAAGAAGAACACAAAAAAAACGAATAGGCTCCATTTTGATCATTTATTGTATAAATGAACTGTCCACCTGGTTCCGTAGGACTATTTTGTCCCATTTTTTCAGGACGTCCTGTGGATGCGCTTAAGCCTGGCTTTACTTCCCCTTATTTGGCATTTCGGTCACGGATATGGGCGTGTCGATATGGGCCAGGGTTGGGAAGAGTTGTGGGCTGAAGTCACATTCCAAGCGGCGCGCTGACGTCGCGAGAGAATACGCTATTAATTCATTAGAAGAGGGGAGTGAACTAAACCAAAACCGTGCGCAGGAGACAGGTGGACGGATAACAGCCGCGGCCACTGTGGAGGAGAGAAGGACCGAAGGCTCTTTTTTTGTTAACTTGAAAACAAAGAGTGGGAAGACAACGCGGAAGTTCAAACAAAACGATATATTTTCTTTATTTATTTATCTATTTATTTGTTTACGTTATTTATTTTATTATATATCCGAAGATGAACCGAGTGACAAGAAGCATGGGTACGATCGAGGAAATTCGACAGGAAGACAAATCTGGGGTAAGGTTTAAACCAATTCAAATGCCTTAATGATAGTGTTACTTTACATGAATAAGTTATTATTTCGCATAATAAATTATTCGTACTGGTATATAAGATAGTGAGTGAGGGCAAACGACGCGCTCGCGTGTGTGTGTGTGTGTGTGTGTGTGTGTGTGTGTGTGTGTGTGTGTGTGTGTACACGTGCATAGCGCACTGGGTTACTATCAGATTTCCTTTGAAATGATTAAACGGAAGCAAACAATAAAGCCATACAATATATAAATTATTAATAAATTATATATATAGGCTATATATATATATATATATATATATATATAATTTATTTTACATGAGTGGTAAATATAGTGGTATTTATATATGTATATATATATATATATATATATATATATATATATATATATATATATATATATATATATATATATATATATATATATATAATATATAGACATTTATAATTACTTGGTTGGGGAAACCCAAGCTGCAATTTGAATGCATTCAGAAGCTTTGGTCAGTGCAGCTTGTGCTGCTGCCTGCTGATCTGTATTGTCCGTCTCATGCTGCGCGTCCTGACAGAGGTCCTCAGGCTTAACTCTTCACCGGCCCCTAGCTCCTCTGTGGGGCTTTGGCTTCGGTCCAAACTGATTACAGTATTAGCCTGTGACTCCCGACACAGATGCAGCACACGCACATGATGCACGGTGCAGCGCAGCATTAGCCCAGATAACATCTGTCACCGGGGCCTTCAGCACGGGGCTTACAGGCGTGGTTGTGACAAGTTAGAGAAGGCTAACTAACGGAATGGGCTTAGGACCGCCCGCTGCAGTACGCTACCCCCTGCACCATCTGTGGGACGGGGTAAACCTGGAGTTAAACCTGGAGTTAAACCTGGAGTTAAACCCAGACTTCCCTCACAGGGACTCAGTCGTCTGGATGTGTGCGTGCCTGCAGTGTGGCACCCTATTATCTCCTGCTCTAGAGGGTTAATCATTCACCTGCTCTGGAAAAGCCTATCTGTTCATTGGCCATCATGTTGATGCCGTTGCCATGCAACATGGCACTTTCACCTGATCACCCCCCTGGCTGGGTCCACTATCTGCCTGTCAAGAAGACAATAACGGCTGACTAATGGATGTGGCGTAAAGTGACCATAAAAAATACGATCGGTGAGCTTAGTCTTTGTGTCTGAGAAGGAGAAGTGTGATGTAGGGAGTGAGCATGTGTGTCAGATGGGCTATCAGCAGTCCGCTGTTGTCTCAGCAGATTGTCAAACCTCCAGAAGGATCAAGGTTCGCACCTCACAGGCACCATGAAAGGATTCTGAAGAAGTCGGGATATTTCCTCGTCAATATTACATTATGGTGTAAGCAAACACCACATGACGCACTAAACCTATTAAAGAGTAAAAGTCATTCCCTTTCAAAGGTGTGACAATAATCGTTATTGCTCGTAAGGGTGACAAAACATTATCATGTCTAGAATTAAAATAGAATGGAACAAGGAATTATTGGTTATCCAGGTAAATCATAATGAAAAGAAAAACAACAAATATATATTGAATATATAAATGGACTTAATGCACAAATGTACAATGAAAGAATCTGTGTATAAGGAGAAGGTATGTGTTTTGTATCCGGACACGGTCCCAAGCTGCACACATTGAAAACAATCCTTTGGGCTTAGTTTCTGTTTGTGTTTTTTGAGTTACAAGACAAAGCAAGGTAACTGTTGTTCTGCCATCAAAACAAACAATGTTATCTAGTTACAGAGGGGGAGCTTTTGATAAAAGAAGAATTGGTGACATACTCAGCATTCAATTACACAAGAAAAAGGCTTGTGGCACATATTTCTCAGCCTCAAGTGGTTTTCCAGAATGTTAACACATAGAGCCGCATTCATCCTTCCAGACAGTGCAAGTGTCTGACCTTTGGCTAATGTCCCCCTGATCCTGAGAAGCAGTGTTAGTGTCACTGGTCGTAGAATGAGCCAAGCATACCATGCATCCATCTATGTCCAGAAATATACCAAACACTCTGTATCACAGCCAGGGTCATGAGTTGTATGACAGAACTCATTTGTTGGAAATTAAGCAATATTAATAGTAGTCAATATCTAATTTTACTAGTTGTGACCAACTGAAGAATGTGAGAAGAATCTCTGATGACTACGCTGACCTCCGTGACTCAAGGCCAGGGCTGTCACCTGATGAACATTGTGATACAGTGACGCAATCCCAGCAAAACCTCAAATTAACAACGCACACTTCCCTATCCGGCCATGGGTGGATCAGCAATGAGACGTTGTTTATTACAGTTAATAATTTAATCATTGAGCAGCCTTACTACGAATACAATCTGAGCATTCCCTGTACTGTCTCTGTTGAACATACTGTGAACTGCCAGCCGGGATCCAGCAGAGACTTGTGCACAGCTCGGCTCAGGAGCCTCTGACTCTGAGACTTGAGCCATTTTGACTTGAGATTTGTAGTGGCAATGTGTTTGTGTCTGCACAGATAAACACACACACACACACACACACACACACACACACACACACACACACACACACACACACACACACACACACACACACACACACACACTCATAAAAATGTTATGTAATGTTCTGTAATCATAAGCAACAGAGAATCATCTACTTTATGAAACTATGAACCCTGATGGCTGAACAACCACATTCTTAAACCTCATAAACTCATCGAGAACATGTTTGGCATCTGTGCTTGCCAATTCTACCTGCTGTCCAGTTAGCTAGAAAGTCAAGAACGGAGAGGCTGGCAGCCATCTTGAAGCCATGGAGAACAACATAGTGGAGAACAACAACTTTATGGTCCTGAGGCCTGGAGCCTGACGTCTAGTGACCACTGGTTCCCTCTCCCCATAGGTCCATCGGCGGGACTGGATGCACTTAGCATCAGATTACACCTGTTTTCCGGAATGTCACACAGTGAATTTATATGCTTTGTTCACAATCTTTTGTGTGCGTATGTATTTTGGACTGTGCGTGTGTGCGTGTGTGTGTGTGTGTGCACGCACGCCTGCATCTCTGTGGCCACGTATCACGGCTCACTTTGTGTGTGTACCCTGTGGATGTCTAGTATTACAGATTGTCTTTGAAGGAAGTAGAGACAGCAGTGTGTGTGTGTGTGTGTGTGTGTGTGTGTGTGTGTGTGTGTGTGTGTGTGTGTGTGTGTGTGTGTGTGTGTGTGTGTGTGCGTGCAGGTATTAGATAGAGAGAGAGAGAGAGAGAGAGAGAGAGAGAGAGAGAGAGAGAGAGAGAGAGAGAGAGAGAGAGAGAGAGAGAGAGAGAGAGAGAGAGAGCCTTGCGTGTGAGGATCCATATTGAAGCATGGATTAGGACAGCCTTTGTCCTCACGTTAAAGGGCCAGGGAACTGGTTTAAAATGGCATTCTTTCTTAACAACCACCTCAGTGTGCGGGGCCTGGACTCCCGGCCCGTCCCTTCAGCGCTCTATCCCTCTAGCGGTTACCCCTGGTCTCCATGAGCCAAACAGAGACAGCCATTATCGGTCATCCATGAAACAATGTGCCCTCATCCGCCTCTTACCTTTTGGGCGCCTCCTCCTGGCCCCTCCTCCACCGCCACAGCGCTCTGTGTCCTCCGCTCAGCGTGTTGACTCTTCTACACCAGCAGGTTGTACTTCACCTGGAACCAGCCTGCCATTTTATACCCCGCCTGCCATTTTACATACCGGCCCGGCAGTTGTTTTCTTCTTGTGTTACGCACAAAACAAACCTGTTTCTTTCCCCACATAAGGACACTAGTTCATATTGGTTTGAGAGCATACTTTACTTTACACAATGCAGGCTTTGAAAGGTATAAAGGCTGTGTTTTATGTGCTAAAAGCAAAGCAGCTGCCGTTTATTAACTATTAGTTACCGAAGGATAACGGGTTAAGAACAAAAATAATCCTTACCAGCCACAGTTGACATGCATGCACATACACACCGAGACAGCCATGACACTAATAGACACAAATCCCGACACAATGTTACGAGCAGTGACAGCAGACTAAGTGAGTGTGTCTCTGTGTCTCAGCATTTCATTTCTTTGTCAGCATGTCATGTCTGCTATGTGTGAGTGTACAGTCGCTAAACAGTGTTTAGGCTATAAATCCATCTTGTCACTGCAGAGCTGCAACAGGTCTTGCATGTCTGTAGGGCCATGGTGGAGACGGGGGGGCCCAGCCATGCAGAATGGGAGACACACAACGATACATTAGATATGCAGGATGGTAGGACGAAACTGCTATGTAATTGCCTCGACCATCCCATTCCTTGGAAAGGGAAGAATTTTCAGCGGACAAACACACACACACACACCCACCCACACCCACACACACACACACACACACACACACACACACCCCCCCCCACACACACACACACACACACACACACTCACATTTGTGTTTTGGTAATGACCGGCGTCCCTGTGCTGTGAGACACACCCAGTCACCGCCCCTATGTTCCAGTCATGGGGACCTCGGGGAAACCCTGCGCATGGGCCACTTACAGAGTGTGGATGCTTTGTGGGTCTGCATTGTTATTTTGTCCCCCCCCCCCCCCCCCCCCACCTCCTCCTCTATGTATTTTGTGTGCATGTGCCAGATACTCTACAGCTACTGTGAGACTTGGTTGCAATGGAAACGTTAAGTCTGGCTTGTGTTCAGACTTCCTGGACACTTTCCCAGAATCCCAGCCTGCGCCCAGAGTGGGCTGTGCACATCTGGGGAGGATCCCCTGAAAGCCCCTGATGACGCACACACGCTAAACCAAACAGTATGGCTCTTTTCTGAAAAAAAAGGACATAAGTTTCCCTTTTCCTCCATAACACGCTCTCCCACCCTGTCATTTGGAGCCTCACACTTCAACAGTGTCCTTCTCTCTTTCTCTCGGTCTCGGTCTCTTTCTCTTTCTCTTTCTCTCTCTCTCTCTCGGCCTCGGTCTCTCGCTCTCCCTGTCTCTCTCTCGTCCTGTGAGTATGACTCAGAGGCTCCTGCTATTTGAGTCCCGTCCAGTCGCCCTCACAGTCACAGAAGTCCTCCTCTCAAGTCGCTCCTCTTAGCCGTCTCTTTTGAGACTCGTTCTCATCGCTGCTTCCCTGCAGGAGGGTTGCAGGAGACTGCGCCTGACGCTGCTCGACCAGAGTCCATCGGTGAAGAGCCACGGGCAGCCCAGAGGGAAGGTAGGGACCACACACACACACACACACACACACACACACACACACACACACACACACACACACACACACACACACACACACACACACATATACACATACACATACACACACACACACACACACACACACACACACACACACACACACACACACACACACACACACATATACTCATACACAACAGTTTGTTAGAAATGGTAGAAATTAATAGTATGGTTTGCCATTAATTTTTATTTAAATGAAAGTTTTCTTTGACATTATATTTAATTTTTCCTTGAGAAATACAAATACACTTCTAAGTAAGAAAGGCGTGCCTCAGTCATTGTTAATGGTAATGTTCTGCCTGCATCGAATGGTCAAAGACAAGGACTGGGGCACACATTGTTCTTGTGTCATTTATCAAAGTTCTACTGGGAAGTACAATCAAACAGGTGTATTTCATTACACTAGAACAGCACGATTAGCAGGTGAGGAATATACTGCAGTGCAGATTTTTGTCACATAGATAGACCCACCCAAAGGAAAAACAGCACACACACACACACACACACACACACACACACAGAAAGACTGACACAAACATAAACAACTTTGAACACGTCACAGGCTTTCCGTTTGTTGCTGAATTCTGCTGAATTCCCACAACTCTGAAGGGACTGAGCGCCGTGTTGTATAACTACTGCCCCCTGCCCTCCCCCTCTCTCCCCCTGCCCTCCCCCCCATCTCCCCCTCTCTCCCCCTGCCCTCCCCCTCCCATCTCCCCCTGCCCTCCCCCTATCTCCCTCCCATATCCCCCTCCTCTCCCCCTGCCCTCCCCCTCTATCCCCCTGCCCTCCCCCTCTCTCCCCCTGCCCTCCCCCTCTCTCCCCCTGCCCTCCCCCTCTATCCCCCTGCCCTCCCCCTCTATCCCCCTGCCCTCCCCCTCTCTCCCCCTGCCCTCCCCTTCTCTCCGTCCCAGTGCGTGTCTCTGGGCCCCTCCCCCTTAACCCTCAATGGTTATGACTGGCTGCCAGTTCCACAGAAGTACCAGATGTTGATTGGTTGCTCAACATTACATAATGATGCAATGTAGTGTGTTCCTCTTATTATTATACACACATGCACACATGAACACACACACACACACACACACACACCATCATCATCTGGTCAAAGACTCCCCCAGCACCTTATCAAGCCGAGTCATGATCTCATGATGGATGAATGTGTTGAACTCCACCCACAGCCATCACGCAGCTCTGCATCTGCCACTCCCTAAACCCCTCTCCTCCCGCTCTCCAGCCAATCGGAAGAGCCTTCGCCCTTGTCCAACCGGCCTATGAGAATACCACTCCGAGCTCTGAGCCAATCAAACCTGTTGACGAGAAGGTTGAAGTGATAAAGGTATGGTGTAATCAAAACGATTACACTCACACTTAAGGATCAAAATGCATATTTTTTCTTTGTGCGATCATGTGTGCATGTGTTTGAGAAACGGAGAGAGAGAGAGCGAGCGAACGAGCGAGCCGTGGTAACGCGGGGTGTCTGTGTTCCAGGTGTACCTGGAGGCTCGTAAGGAGGAGCAGCAGAGACACCAGGAGAACCTGAACATGCTGTCGGAAGAGGTGTCTCACATCCAGGAGGTGAGGCCCCGTACAGGCAGACACTCCCTGGTTTATTTCCCTCTTTCTCCATCATTTGCGTGGCTGACGTGCGGGCCGTGCGTGCGTCTTGGTCCTTCTCTTCATGTGTTGGAGATGACGGGGGCAGACATTTGTATATTCAATGCGTTCACTGCCAGAATGTAAAACCCAATGAGACTCGATTTGAGTAGAGTCTACAGTGTACACTACAGTAGTGTCATCTTTAGAATACTCATGGCTGTTTCCCTCAGGTGAGATACTGCCTGAAGAACCTGCGGGAACAGATGGCGTCCAAGACCAAAGTAAGTCCTGGATATGTGAAGATCATTGTTCCCCCTGGCTCCTTATCTACAGCCCTCACCTTTATCCTCTCACCTCGTGGTTCTCTTCTGTCCATCCAGTTCTACTTCCCTGGACAGAAGAGCAGCAGCAGCAGCACGGGCAGAAAGAGCAGCCCAGTGGACCTCCAGGGCGGGGCCCGGAACGACCGCCAGGTGAGCTGGGCCCCACACGCACCACTGTGTGTGTGTGTGTGTGTGTGTGTGTGTGTGTGTGTGTGTGTGTGTGTGTGTGTGTGTTTTTCTGTGTGTGTGTGTGTGTGTGTGTGTGTGTGTGTGTGTGTGTAATGTTTGTGTGTGGGGGGGGGAGGTGCAGGTGGAGGGGGAGGGTGGGTTGTCTGGATAATATCAGGCTACCAGTGTAAACGCACAGTAGTACAATAGAATCCAGTCCACCCTCGCTCAGAGCAGTGCATCTATTGGAGAGTGTGAAGAAAGGGGTTACAATGACGGCAGTCTGGAAGAATGCATATTGCACCCCAGGGTGCGCATGAGAGGGAAAGGCTGTTCCAGAACAGGCTGTTCCTGCACGATTGTTAGCGGGAGTCTTGGGACACACTCCCTATTGTTCCCAGCATTCCACAGATGTTGTTTTTTGTCACCAAACAGCTTGGTCCGTTGTTCCTCTGCCAAGTGTGTTTAGCAGCTTGTGCTGTAAGCATGTCAACAGTATCATCATCATAAAGTTGTAGTGGAGTCCAGCCTCTTATCATAGTAGCATCTAGAATCACAACCATCATTTCCATCCAGAGCCAACTGCAGATTAGCTCAGTGAGTGATAGTAGGTAGGGCCCTAAGGGGCATGGCTATGGGCCAACTCTTCAACTGACACACATAAAAACATTCAAAACCCACTCTTTAGTGCATGTTGTGGATATATTCCTTCCTCTCTGTCTGTCTGTCTGTCTCGCTCCCTCTCTCTCTCTCTCTCTCTCTCTGTCTCTGTCTCTGTCTCTCTCTCTCTCTCTCTCTCTCTCTCTCTGTCTCTCTCTCTCTCTCTCTAACTCGCCCTCGTTCCTCTCTAGTTCCAGTAACTGGCTGGATTCCCCCTTCCCATTAGAGCATCAGTTTCGTTATGACCACACTTCATGTTAGGGGATCTCCTCCACCACTCACTCTGTTCCCTGGTCTCATTAGATACCATTAGATTAGATTACACTTTATTAACATCCTGCGGTGTGTGTGTGTGTGTGTGTGTGTGTGTGTGTCTCAGGAGGGAGATGAAGGTGAACGAGACAACATGAGGGAGGTCAGCAGACGTCTGTACGCACAGCTGCAGGACGCTGAGAGGAAACACCAGGAGGAGAGAGAGAGGCTTCAGGTAACACACACACACACACACACACACACACACACACACACACACACACAAACACTCTCACACACATAGACACACACACACACACACACACACACACACACACACACACACACACACACACAAACAAACACCCATGATCACATGTACAAAAAAACACACACACACACACACACACACACACACACACACACACACACACACACACGGTATTACAAAGGGTGTAACAGGATGAGCAAAAGCAGATTACACGGCAATGAAGCACAAAATGCCAGGCTGACAGTGACATTGAGAGACGTGTGTGTATCACGTCTCCCCCTCTGGCAGGCGGAGGGCAGGGAGCTGCAGCAGCGTCTGGGCGAGCAGACGGACAAACTGCAGCAGGCGGAGGAGGACGGGGAGAGGAGGGACGTGCGTCTGGAGGACCTGCAGAGGCTGCTGGGGGGCATGGAGCTAGAGAGCGCCTCCCTGAGGGACTCCATCCGGGGCCGCGAGGAGGAGCTGCGCCGCGTGAGGGAGGAGGGCCAGAGGGACGGGAGGAGGTGAGGAGCAGGAGGGAGGAGGGCCAGAGGGACGGGAGGAGGTGAGGAGCAGGAGGGAGGAGGGCCAGAGGGACGGGAGGAGGTGAGGAGCAGGAGGGAGGAGGGCCAGAGGGACGGGAGGAGGTGAGGAGCAGGAGGGAGGAGGGCCAGAGGGACGGGAGGAGGTGAGGAGCAGGAGGGAGGAGGGCCAGAGGGACGGGAGGAGGTGAGGAGCAGGAGGGAGGAGGGCCAGAGGGACGGGAGGAGGTGAGGAGCAGGAGGGAGGAGGGCCAGAGGGACGGGAGGAGGTGAGGAGCAGGAGGGAGGAGGGCCAGAGGGACGGGAGGAGGTGAGGAGCAGGAGGGAGGAGGGCCAGAGGGACGGGAGGAGGTGAGGAGCACAGGGTCCTCAGCATGCTCTGTTTTGTCTTATTTACTTATGTTTCTACTTAACTCAAGATCCCATGCAATCAATACATCAAGAAATTAACATCAATATCACAAGAATGACCGGTAGTGTAACCACAGTGCGTGTGTGTGTCTGTGTGTGTGTGTGTGTGTGTGTGTGTGTGTGTGTGTGTGTGTGTGTGTGTGCGTGTCTGTGTCTGTGTGTGTGTGTGTGTGTGTGTGTGTGTGTGTGTGTGTGTGTGTGTGTGTTGTGTAGGGCTGAGCAGTTGGAGAAAGAGGTGGCCGTCCTGAAGGAGAAGATACACCATCTGGATGACATGCTGAAGTGCCAGCAAAGGAAAGTGCGACACATGATTGAGCAGGTACGGTTTCAGTGTGTAAAATTCACGTACCCTCTATCTCTGTTTGCTCAGGGATTACGGACTGAACGTGTGTGTGTGTGTGTGCGTGTTTCAACCACAGCTCCAGAACTCCCGCATGCTGATCCAGGAGCGAGAGCGCGTCATCAAACAGCTGGAGGAGAAGGTGGCGTTCCTGGAAGCAGAGGTGAGATACCGATATTGATAAAAGAGGAGGACCCTGTTGTCAGCCATGGCTCTTTTAAGAACTGCAAACAGGGCCCTCGTGCAAACTGTTGTGAGACGTATAAGGACCTCTAGACACCCTGTGCCGTACTTATTATTTATATGTATCTGCAATACACCGCCGCCCCATGTCTGTTCCCTTGTTCAGACATGTGTACATTAAACATTGTTTTCTGCTGTTTTATTCACATTTGGATATTTATTTGTTGTTGATTTGTTTTATTTATTCAAATCAAAATGCATGTGACTAGTTAACCTTTAAAATGGACTCTGTTGTGATTATTAAATGTGAATCCACCTTTGGTCCTGTGCTGGGTCTAGAACCGGGAGATGCATGACCAGATGGATTACTTCCTGGGAGAGCAAAGGTCAAATGCATATCTCTCAACAGAACACAACTCCAGGATAGTATACAGGTTAGCTCACGCTCACATTTTTACCCTAAATTAACTCACTAACACACACACACACACACACACACACACACACACACACACACACACACACACACATTGACATTGGCAAACATAACTCTATAATTGTATTATTTTAATTCATTCTACAATTCTTAAAACAACATATTATATTTCCCCCCCCCAACAGCAAGCCCATCAAGCCAACCACTTCATCCAGCAAACCACTGCCCTTCATGAAAATCATCGAGATCAGGTCCTGAATGCGGAGGGTTCATCAAAATCATGAAGATCAGAGGCTGAATGCAGAGGGTACTGAGTGAAGGAGAACCAATGGGTTCACAGCAGCTAACAAACGCCTAACAACTGATAACGCCCTCTATGCCCCTCACACTAGTGCCCGTAATATTACAACATCAGTACATACACCAAACACACACACTCTCATGCGCTCTGGGCGACAGGGTGAGACTGATTGGAATAGGTACAAAATGTCGGTTCAGTGTTCTTCTGTTAAATATCTGTTCTGTATTAACGGTCTTGCATTAGACTGAATATGTTTATTTCATTGTTCTCTTGGTTGAGACATTTTTGTTTTTGTTGTTGTGCACAAAGAATGAAGGATCTGTTGAAGAAAGGGGCGTGATGTGACACTGCAAAAGCACTTACATTCAACTGTTTAACTGCAGCATAGTGCAGACTCACATGTAGACATGTAGGTAGACCGGGGACCATGGGGCCTAGGTAGATATTGTATTGTTTTTTTTTTACACCAATAACTTAAGCCAATATTTGTCTACATGCAAGATCCTCCACACGACAACTCCTTTTGTAAGGAACTAGCGCCACTCGTAGGAGGGAGACGTGATCGTCTATGAAGTCCTTATGCGCTCACCTTACTGACCGTAGTCTGTAGCCTGAGGGAACCATCTCACTGTTGGACCTGTCTCCAATGTCTCCAATGTCTCCAATGCTGACCGACTCAAATGATCCAGCTCACCATTTTATTATTTTGATAGAAACCCTTTTAAAGCCCAACGCAAGGCACTTTATTGCATTGTTAGTAGTAAGCAGAAGTAAGATGACATTGACGCGCTAATTATCTGACTTTTAGCAAGAACATTTCAACTACTAAAGATTTGGTGATATTTGCAATCAAATTCCTGAAGTTTTCTATCAGAGCTGATGTATATGTATATATCTATACTTAGTTTTTATTTATGTGATTTCACTTCAGACTTCTAACAAATGTGACTGTGAGCATTTTCTCTTTATAAATATATTTATAGAAAAGACAGCTTTTGTAGTTTGTGATAGGACATTTTGTGTGCATTCTCTTTTACTTGTTATGTTTGATAAAATAAAAACAAATAAAAACGAATCCCATTGGCCTACTTCCTCAGTGCCGAGGACAGTGACTCTTAAGAGAGCACTCCCTCGTGTGGTCACTCCATGCTTTGCATTCTGAGACAGGCTCATTGTGGTCTGTTTAGTGCAACGATGACATGTCAGTCAATTGGTGTTTTGGGACCCAAGTTGTTGGGCTGACACAATTCAGGAAGGGGACTTGGAATATAAACTTTACAGTTGTTTTAATTAGCAGAGAAAGTATAGGAATATTCGCAAGCAGCAACTTCAGCATAGGGGAACGCAAGTATTTGGAAACACAATGTAACATTTCACAGTTCCTTTGCATATGGTACATGAGTATTTTTGTAAACCTTTATTAATTAAGCTTTAAGCACGACTTACATAATCACAACATAAATAATATATTCCTGTATACCATTTATTTGAACAGGATTCCCAAAGAAACCAATTAGTCAGTTGACAGTCCATATCTGAACACCAGTTTGACACATTGGTCTTCAAGCTCACACACACACACACACACACACACACACACACACACACACACACACACACACACACACACACACACACACACACACACACACACACACACACACACACACACACACACACACGAGATGCAGTATGCACATCGATAAAATTACGCTGTGAGAAGAGAATGAGAAGCATTTTATCTAAAAATAAATCATTGGCTTTGTTATGGCTTTTGAAATATTAACGCTAAGGGCAACACAAACACAGAATATGTCATTTGAATTGCAGCCAAGCTTTTTTTCAGAGTTTTGAAAAATATTGACAGTGACAGCAATTACACAGGGATATGCTGCTTTAAGTGCTTAAGTGTAACTGTCTACAGGCAATCCAGAGCAAGCAAGCTTTCATGAAGTTGCAACGGAACATTTCTGCAAGATTTTTGGATGCATTTAACACTGATTGTCTTATAGCATTGCATAATATTTTTGTTTGGCTAAATATTCATACACACCATCTATTCGGTTCACACATCATAACAATAATACTAAGTTAAGTTAATGTAAACAGAACCTTATCAGTGAACTGCAGTGCAACGTTTAGTTCAAACCAGGAGTGGTGTATTAATACTATAAGGCTGTATTAACACCATGAAGGGTCGCCCCCCCACAGTAGTTCACTAAGGCAGTAGTAATACCTTCCACCAAAGGTGCGCATCCTGTGTCTCCGTCTCCTGACCAATAGGCACTTTCATCTAAAAAGTAGCTCGCTACAACGTTGACCTCTGACCTCCCAGGGTCCGCCACAGGAGGGGTCAAACAGAGTTCCGTTCAGGGCACACTTTCCAGCGCGTTGTAGTTGTCCTTGAAGCTCTTCAGCTCCAGGAAGTGCTTGGGCAGCTTGCTGCGCTGCTGGTGGACCCCCGGCGCCATGTGGGCGCTGCTCTGGGTCGGGGGGTCAGAGTTCGTGGGCTCGGGGCTGTAGCTCAGGTCCCGTGCCGCAGACTGGTGGTCCAGGTTCAGAGTGCTGCAACTGGCAAAGGACTTCACACTGAGATGAAGACGAGAATGACACGGAAAATATAATGAAATTGAATGAATCCATGAGGGAGTACGGAGTTAGTGTAGGACGGCTGCGGTTACTCACACTGAGGCCAGTTCAGTAAGAGCCTCCTGGTATTTTAAATACTCTGCCTGGCCAAACTCCTGTGGAGGAGAACCACGGACACGGAGCAGAAAGGTGAGCGAGCACATGAAACGACATTCCCACCCAAAACACCCACACAATCCACAATGTCTGATGTGCAGTGAAGGAGCAGTGACCTCTGGGCCGTGGCGCGCACAGTTGTATCCCTCCAGCACCCTGTCGATGAGGGGCCGGTTGGTGCTGCAGAAGAAGGAGTGGGAGTTGCGCAGCTCCAGCAGCCAGGTCCTGAAGCGCTTCCCCGTCACGGCGGTGGACGTACCGCCCAGCTCATGGAAGGGGAAATCTACCCACCAATCAGAAAGCAACCATAAAGTGAGGGGACAGCAATGCATCACCGACACAAACCACTGGTGCATCTGAAGCAGGAAAGAACAACACTAGTGTGGATGAGAACGCCTCACCGGCATCTCTGATGGCATCCAGTGCCCTCATCCGGTAGATGTAGTCATAGCAACCTGCAACACACAAAGAGTGCTCTAGTAACATAGGATACACTGGAATAAGAACACAAAGAGGTTATTGGTCGCTACCCAGAGAGAGAGAGAGCGAGAGAGAGAGAGGATACTCACCATTTTGTCCTCTGTATTTTAGTCGCTCATCGTCAGGAGAAATCAGACGAGGTTCGAACTGAATTTTCTGTACTTTATTTAGTTTGGCGTCTATTTCCTGCCTCAGATCCTGTAATGCGCCACTTGTCAATACACACATTGTCAAACCAGCATTTAACCGGCATACTAACTACACATAGGGCTACATAATACGATGAATTAAAGGGATTATACATATAATATTACATAGTTAGACATGGTGGCGGTTGGCGTTACCTTTGGCGCGTTATGACCCAGAGGAACGTGCGGTCCTCTCCGAGTCTTCATAGCAAACCTCATGACTTGCCTCTTCACCAAGATGAACAGCAGAACAAACACCTCGAGGAAAAGCATGAAATAGGGTAGCAGTTTATGATTAAGTATCCAACATATTAACCCGGAGTGTAAATCTGTGTGATGATGCTGAGGGCAGCCAAGCATACGGGGTGTTACAGGTGAAGCCTTTAGGGAGCTGATTGGTAAAGGGACTGCATTTACACAGCTCGTTTCTAACCAGTGGACACTCAAATCACGTTACAATATTGTCTAACATTTACCCATTCATGCACACATTCACACACCACCGAGTCCACCACGCAAGGCGACAGCCGGCTCGTCGGGAGCAGTGCGGGTGTCTGGCTGCTCAGGGACACCTCGGCACCCAGCGAGGAGGAGCCGGGGATCGAACTGGCAACCTTCTGATTACAAGTTAACCCGTTCTACATCCTGAGGCACGTGGCGGTGCTATTGCAGATTACACTCATGAGATACCACAACTGCTTGTATGCACTCAAGATTGAAAACATGACTTGAACTTATTGTACGGATGGTTTCTGTCTGTGCACTTGTTTGACTCACCAGACTTCCATAGGCCATCACCAGCACTACGTTGACGCTGGACAGAGGCGAGTCAGGGCGCATTTTCAAATCCTTCCTTTAGATCTACAAACTTAAATAACCGCTATGCTTTCATATCAACCACGTTTAAAACAATGAAATGTTACTAAATTACAAAAACATCGCCCGACATCCGTTGTTGACATCCGGGGTAATCACGTGACACGTGCTACACTTCCGCGTCTCTGCTGCCACCTGCTGACCAAATACCACCCGAATCACTGCTGTGTGAATGACAATGACGAAGGATACCTTTCCAATTTGGCCCATACACTAACTAGGAATTATGTGTTTGCCGACAGCATTGGTTAATGGGGAAAATGAATATAGCTTACATTTCACCACCACTTCCCCCACTTTACATTAAATTGAATCCATTCTAGTCCAGCCTCCTCATATTCCTCTTGGATAATGATCATACTTGACTACTAACTTTTTGTCACTGTCACCCCTGGCTACCAATACAACTATCTTGTACCACAGGATGGCTGGAGCATGGGGTCTACACCCTGTGATAGTCTGACTTCAAAGACGTCATAGTTCTATGTAAACAAGGCATTGATTTGCATCTGCAACTGAAACAGAGAGCAGCATTCTTATGTCTGAAATACGGGTGGGTGTTTGAAGGGGCTGCTACAGAAGCACTTTGCTCTGCTTCCAATACTTAACTCTGTCCTGAGAAGACAGCACACAGCCACACAGCTTGGATCATTGGACAGACGGATCAACAACATGGACTCTAGTTATAGATCTATGCTGACCCACGCGTGAGGAGGAGGATTTTGTTGGTTGCTTTGAAAGAGGAGGTTTCCACATGCATGGAGGCAAGGGGGTTGGTGTGGGCCTGGTTGGGGCTGTTGAAAGTCAATGATGGATGTTGAGGTGGGGGTTATAGCACCACGCAGCAGCAAAGCAGCATCCGTAACCCCAGCAGACACACTGCTGAGTGAGGCAAAACCAGAAGAGAAGACCAACTAAGTGTAAGTATTAATACACTTTATCGTGTCTCACATCTCAGTTTGAATCCTGTTGTTTTTGTGACTGTTGTTTAAATGTTTAAGTCTTTCTTTCACTCTTTCTATGTGATTGAATTTTCTATTTATTTGGCTGCATGTAAATATTATTTATCTGTTCAATGATTTTGTTTCTTCCTCTCGTAAAACATGTTGCAGTCAATGTTGAATGTCAACTGTTGACATTGCACTACATTGTATGTATGTGACAAATAAAATCTGAATCTGAATCTGAATGTGGTGTGTGGTAAAGTATTGGACCACAGCTTTCTTTTAATGTTGTCCAACGTGTTCAACCAACACTAGCTGGGTGAACATAAACTCTACTCTATAGGTCAAAGGGGAATGCTTGATACCTGTCGGGCCAGTTTAGTAGATAGTATGGATGACTAATAGATAAACAATGTAATATGTCCTTAGACAGTTGCACTTTGACAAGAGGTTAGTGTCATCATGACTCTGGTGGGTTGCCAGAAACTACTATCACAGTGCTCTTGTTATTACCCCTATATGTGATACCCCTTCAGCCCTATGGATTTCTACATAGAACGTAGGTAACCGGACTCTAGTCTTTCTCGTCTACTGGCTAACTTACAGATTCGCTCCTAGTGTTTAAATGAGCTCTAACCCTAGCTTGGCCATTGGCCATGCTGAGCAGATATATGTGTATATCCTGTTGCCCCCCCGAGGCAACAGGATAATGATATCACCAAAGCAAACGATGTAATAGTTCATGCTTATACAAATGTCTGTATGTTTGTGTGTGTGTGTGTGTGTGTGTGTGTGTGTGTGTGTGTGTGTGTGTGTGTGTGTGTGTGTGTGTGTGTGTGTGTGTGCGTGCGTGCGTGCGTGCGTGCGTGCGTGCGTGCGTGCGTGCGTGCGTGCGTGCGTGCGTGCGTGCGTGCGTGCGTGCGTGCGTGCGTGCGTGTGTACGTGCATGCTTTAGTGTAGCCTAGAGAGTGACACATGACACATTGACATTGAGTGTGGAATGCAACCCTATGAGAAGAACACGTCAACAATGGAAGGGGTGGAGCGAGGCCCGGACAGAGAGAGAAGGTGAGAGAGGGAGAGACACAGCGGAGGACAGGAAGAACCGGTGTGGCAGGTTGACGTCACTGTACAGCATTCGTCACGCAGGCCTGATGGGCGGAGAAGGCGCGGCGGGGACAGGGGGCCCGGCGTTCCTCAGGTAGTGTTCTGCGTGAGCCCTACAGTGAAGTAGAACCCCCATCCTCAGAGAGCTGCTGATAGTGCCTGTCCAAATCAGCCGCTTTGCACATACTGTGTTTGTGTCTGTGTTTGCCTTTAGGTGTGTTTGCCTGCATGTCAGTGTGTGTGCATGTCAATGTGTGTGTGTGTGTGTGTGTGTGTGTGTGTGTGTGTGTGTGTGTGTGTGTGTGTGTCTGTGGGTGTATGTGTATGTGTGTGTTAGCTAAATGAGTGATTTGTGCGTGTGTGTCTCCGTGTGTGTCTGTGTGTATGTTTGTTTGTTTCTGTGTGCATATGCATATTAATGTGTGTGTTTAAGTATGTACACGTTTAAGCCTGTGTGTGTGTGTGTGTGTTAACTGAATGTGTGTGTGTGTGTGTGTCATTTCTCTCTCTGTACATCTGTTCGTTCTGAGGCTAAAGGAAATGTGACGGTGTTGCCCTGGTAACCCAGATGGGAGGCTTTGTGCCTTAGCCAGGCAGGTGTGTCTGTAAGGTGACACTCACATGTGAGTGTAAGCAGCTCCCAGCTCATAAACACTGTCAGGTCGGCCGGGGAGAGGACATCATAGGGCCCATTGTAGATGACGGTAGGTTATTCTTCTCTTACCTCTGCTTCTCTCTCCTATGTAGATGGCATTATTTGTTTTGGCTCCTTCAGGTGAATGTTGTTATTGATTGCTGGGATGACTGGGGTTGTATTTATTGAGTAATCTGGAGGATCTGTCAAACTTTGCTGTTGCTTCTTCCCGTGACGGGTATTACTGTGTTATATGTAATTGTTTAAATGCGCATGTAGGTTTTGCATAATGGATAATTAATCAATCAGTAATATCTCGCTTTGAGTGGCTGTCCACTGGCATGCAAATCCATTCCACTTCCAAGCTATATCTTTATATTCTGGGGGGAACAATAGTGATCCTTTGTGTTTAGGCATTTTCAGTCTGTCATATTTGTTAATGAGAGGAAGCTAACATATGCTGATAAAAAATGATAAAGGTCTGCACACTGATTAAAGCTCCCAAACGTGGATTTATTTAGCACAATTTAGCATAGTGCTAAATAAATCCACGTTTGGGAGCTTTAATCAGTGTGCAGACCTTTATCATTTCTTCTCAGTAACTTTTTTGATCCAGCACCTGCACTCTTGTGATGTGATTCCTTCCTTTCCTTCCTTTCCTTTCCTTTCACTCTTGTGATGTGCGCGCGTTCATTCCTTTCCTAACATATGCTGATACACATAGTTTCTGCCTCGTGGATTGCTGCCAAGTGAGTTCTTCCAGTTTTTCAATCAGAAAAGTCTGACATGTAGCAGAGAGTATGTTACTTGCGTAAACAACCGTTTATGAGCCATGTGTATGAGTAAGAGCATTACTGCTCTGGACTGAAGTCATTGAGTCAGCCCAGAGGGAACGACAGAAGGCCAGAACCTATTGCACATGATGAGATACCTGAGGGAGGTTGGTTTAGTTTTAACCACCAATCCTCTTTTTCCTGTCTTTCTCTCTCTTTTTCCACTTCCTCATTCAGATTTTCTTTCCAAGCCATCCTTTCCTAAATCTTAATTCCATTCTTCAGCCTTGCAGATATTGTTTATTCCCCTTCCTACTTTCTTTAGTTTCTGTCATCACACATTTGTTTTTGCTCCCACTGCCGCTCTTTAACCAATCCACAGTACTGTTTGGCTAAGTAACCACAATCCACATGGCACAACGTTCAAGCCCAATCCCACTAACAAACTTTATATTTGTGTGTTTCTTGTGCTTGTGCAGGCGTTGAAGGCTGTTGTCCGAAGTCATCTTTGCCAATGAGGATTCAACAGATCAGTATCTTAAACCTGGAGAGACAGAACACTGAACTATTCAGAAGAGGAGACCAGAGAAGTCCTTTTTGTTCTTTTACCGCAGAAGGGGAGAGAGCATCCACAGTGTCACTGGAATTCCATGGTGGTTGAAATCATACATGCCCAAGTGTGCTGCCACTCTTGGTAACTATTAAAAGACAATTATAAGACTGCTGCTGCCCTGGTACTCTGTCAACTGTCCATGCCGTTGGAATATTGGCTCATGACAACACAAACAGAGTGGTGAACAGAGCAGACCTAGGCTCACATACAGCCCAACCCTGAGGAGTAGCATTCACTCCTTCCCAGTGGTATTTTTTATTACCCCACAAGTAGCTTTTTTTTCTTTACGCTTCCGGACATGGACATGCCTCTGCTGTCCAACCCCGTGAGTCGGTACAACGAGAGGGAGACTGGAGCCCATGTCATAGTGGACTCTGAAAGTGCTCTCTCCTGCACACTCACCCGCAGTGCAGGCATCAGGAGAGTCATGCCAGCAGACAAGGACCGGGGCCACACTAAGTATTTCACTGAGAGGGACACCCCCATCCCTGGCATGCACATGCAAGATCACAGCCTTTGTAGAAATCAAGCCTGGCCTGCCAATCAATCTGGTATCATTACCGTAAGCGCGGACAGGCGAACATTGTCGTCTGACTGGATAACCCAGAATGGCTCTGAAAGCCAAGCACCTTGCGTCCGGGGAAGGACCGAGTGGAGGAGGGATTTTCTACCAAGCAGGAGCAGAAGCTTGGACTGGACAGAAGCCGCCCCCTGCCCGGCCCAGGCCTCCAGGACCGGTCCTTTGACACTTATTTCAGGTTACCAAGCAGGCCTCGTTAGCAACAGGTCCGGGAGTTTGGAGAGAGGAGGCCCCAAAGACAGAGCCCGAGCCATGGTCACTGAGGGCCACGTCATGGCGAGGGCCAACTCTCTTAACTCTGGAGGTTTGGCCAATGGCCATGGAGAGAGAATCTCAGTGGGAAGAAATCTAGAACCAAGACGGGGACTTTCGGGTCATACTATGGAGAAATGTGAATGGGGCCAATCTCTCCCCGTCAAGATAGGAGGAGGCCAGAGTATCTGGGAGAGAATTGAAAAGCTCTACCCGTCCCAGGAGCCTGGTAAAACGAAGGGATTTGTTCGAACGAAGCGCCTATCAATCCCTGTGGGAGACTGGCGACTGTATGGTGGAGAAGGACGGGCCACTACAGCTAGAGGCGAAGCACTGAGCCCTAATTCCTCTTTCTCCATGGCTAACCCCACTACCTATCAGCGTCGACTGTCCTATGAGGGGGGATCAGGGGGGGCGTTCCCTAGATGTTTCTCCAGGGGGGAAACAAACAGTAAATCCTCTTCATCCTCACCTGATAGTAATAGCTCATTCAATTCAGAAGAGTCTCCAGTTCCAGATTATACTTGGAGGAGAACCTCAGGGAGGCAGTGGCAGAGTATGTTCCAGGAAAAGCTCCTAGAGGGAAGTAGCGTTCAGTGGGACAGAGGCACTCAACAGTTAGGCACCAGGTCTCTGGACAGACGCACAGTCAAGTTCACTAAGAAGTGGGCTGTGCAAGAATCGGGACTCGTGCCCTGTGCCATCAGACAACCACAACCTCCCCTAGAGGAGGAGTCTTCAGCTCCCTCCCCGGACCAGCCCGGACAAACGGATGGGAGGGCAGGGAGAAGTGAGGAGGAGAACGGGACAGCAGACGCTGTGCAAGGCAGAGGTGGTGTGGAAACAGCAGGCGGGACAAGCCACAGAGTGAGGAACGCTGAGCTGAGAATGAGGTCAACAGAACCAGAAAAAGAAAAGGAAAGAAAAGAGATGCAGAGTGATGCCAGAATGCTTGGAGAGAAAATGACAGACAGGGAAGGAAATGGAGCAGTGGAAAGTAGCAGCGTGGCTGAGGACGTGTTTGACTCAGGCGCTCCACACATCGCCCCCGGACCCACGGTGAGGAAGGCGGCGCCGCAGAAGCTGATCATTCCCTCGGCCGCCAGCGTGAGGAATAAGATCCACCAGTTTGAGAGTCTGAGTCAGAGAGCTGGGGGCTCCGCAGCAGGCCAGCTCCCCAAGTCCACCAGGACCTTCTCCGTTCCAGTCCAGCCCGGTTGGGTCAGTGAGGGGGTGAGAAGGAGTGCATCAGAAAAGGCGTTGAGCAGGCTCAGGGGAAAGAGGGAGGAGGTTGGAGAGAAGACAAGGTATGAGGATAAAAGGAGAGAGGAGGAAGGGAACACATCAGAGGGCAGCTCAGGGAGACGCAGACAAGGGAGCCTGGACGGGATTCAAAGTGAGAAACAAGAGAAGTCTCAAGTTGCACAGAGAAGCTCGAACCAGAGGTATGAATTTATGGAGGAGGTAGGAAAAGGAATAAACAGCAGAGGTGTTGACGTAGTTGAAAGCAGAGACCTGGCTTGCAGCAGAAGCAACTTTATGGAGGTTTTTGGTAACTATTCAATGCCAAAGAATGAAATGGAGATCCCTTTGAACAGACAAGCCAGAAGTAAATTATACATAGATGAGACAGATGTCTGCGGAGCCAGCGACCCTGAAAGGCCAAGTAAGGGAGATGCTACCTCCACTCTTACATTAAACCTTCTTAATCACGCTGACCCCTCCCTCAGTGGTCCAGAGCTAATGGGTGATCAGAACCAATCTCTCTTGGGCATGTCTTCACATGTCGGCAACGGGGACAATACTCAGACCAACATTCCCCTGGACTGGCCTGTCCTCTCACACCACCCACGGCCAGGACATTCCACTCCCACCAGCACCACCACCATTGATGGACCAGAAGAGAGAGGTTACAGTGCCCCTGAATCCTATAAGCAGACACATTCAACGCCAGAGCCAAGTCCGTACAAGAGCCTCGTGGACCTGGCCCCTCCTGTTGCCACGGATCCCCATCGCAAGGGGAAGAAACGGGACGAGGACCTGAAAGCCTGGGTGGCCAGCGTGAACCAGAAGATTGAGGGCTGGAGCGACGATGATGAGGATTATGATGATGATGATGATGATGATGATGATGATGAGGGCACAGAGAAAGATGATGATTCCAACTATGATTCAGACTCGGCAGACTCCTCAGTGACTGTAACCAGTAACATGAGCCAATCGGATCGCAGGAGCTTCTGTGTGAGGTTGGTTGACAAAGCATTATTATTACCTATCAACCTAACTTGCCTCGCTTTTGCTACCTTTTTTTTCTGCATGCTTTTAGGATTCATATGCTAGGGCTGGCCTGGATTATTTGGGGATAATAGGACCTGCACCTTATTTTTCCATAATCTTGGGTCTAGGCGACTAATCAACAATTGTTGACGTTGGTCCATTATTGTGCAAGAATGCTTCAAATGTGCTGCAAGACAACCCTTAGGGGTGATAGCCCCCCGCCTTTAGGAGTCATGTGTTTGCAACTGACAGGCTCACAATATTATGATAAAAGTGTCTGACAACATTATGGAAAGGACCCCTACAGAGAAAAACTTTTGTCTATGTTATTTTATTATTATGTCTGACATATTGCTCAAGTAGAAGTCTTACTCTAATGTATATAGAGTAAAGCGTTGTTGCGGGAATAGAACTGTGGAAACAAGTGTTGGAGAGAGGAGGGCTGTCAGGAATGTGTTGTGTAGGACAACAGAATGCATGGCTTAGTGTCATATTCACCCAGAGGTTTGGCAGACGGAGGCTCAAGGATCTTAGAGCATGACTCCCCATTGAGTGATACTTGACTAGACTAAATAACAAACAGGCTGGATAAAGCAAAAGGCATGCATTTGGCCGAGGCCTGAATAAGAAAGGAAAAGAGAAAAAGCAATGCATGCACGCTTCTCTTATTTTCTTTGTGGTTGTATTTAGCTCAACAGGTAGAGCATGAAATGAACACTGTTAACATATGTGCACAGTGTTGTGGACTCAAGTGTCTACCAAAAGGCATATACAGTGTGCTCTGCATCTGGCTCACCCCCTTCCCCTGCTGCAGCCTTGCAGACCTGTGTAACTTCGGCGGGGTGGACTACGAGTCCGGGAGTGAGAGTGAGGGGTGTCTCCCCGGGCGTCGCTCAGCCTCCCTGAGCTCCGACACCTCGGCCTTCTCCTGCGTGTCAGTGATGCCCACGGAGGAGCTGGACCGCCTCCTGGATGACGTCAGGAGCCTGGACGAGGACTCTCTGCAGGTAGCAGCACAGGGTGGGAGAGGACGGCCAGGAACGGGGCCACAGAGATGTTAAGGGACATTACGGATTATCAAACCCACATAGCCATCTCTCCTGGCTTCACTACAACATTACAAATATCATTTGTAGGAATAACTTTGTTACTGATTCTGTGTGTGCATTGGTCCACCCCTCACCACAAATGTAAATGCGGCTAGCGGTTTGAGATACTGCTGCTGAAGTTCGACTGCTACTAAAGTTCTATTGCTAATTGTTTACTGACATGACGAGGGTTCAGTCCCTTGTGCAATGGTCTTCAGCAGGATCGCTAATACTATGTCATTTCGGCAAATTATATTGGCCACAGATGTTTTAACCAAGCAGAAGGAGAAACCGTTACGATGATTTTATCACCAGACTGGTGTTTTCCTTCATCGTGTCCAGTGGATGCTCAAAAGGATACGTTGAGGGTTTGACGTTAACCTGCCTGTCTACCTCTCTACCTGTGTAGAACTACAATGACGTGGTGGTGGTGGTCCTCCATAAGGACATCGGAGTAGGGCTGGGCTTCAGCATGGCAGGAGGTGCAGACCAGAACAAGCCAATCACGGTGAGGACACCAAAAGAACACTTATTATTTGGGGTGTGTAGTTGTGGGTGTGTGTGTATGTGTGCCACCTGTGTCCTTATCTCCCATTCTGTTGGGTCCCATCTTTCCTCCAGGTGCACAAAGTATTCCCCCTTGGGGCTGCAGCCCAGGAGGGCTCCATGCGGGCCGGTTACCAGGTCCTGTCCATCAACGGCACAACCCTCTGTGGCTCGGGACACTGGGAGGCCACACGGACCCTGAGGAAGGCCAAGAGCCGGGGGATGGGGGTGGTGGTCCTGAAGAGAAGGGGGGTCCTCGCTCCCTCTACAGGAAGAGATGGGGTGGATGATCTAGACGGAGCTCTGAGTCAATCCAGAGACCTAGGTAAGGGTCCATCATGGACATCAGCTCTTAAGGGAGGTGATTCACTTGCCTTGACATCACTTCACCAGGGAAAATGAAAACTCTTGCTTTGTAGACCTAACGTGTAATAGGTGTTTTATTTGTCTGTGTCTGCGTCTGATTGTCTACCAGGTCAGCGTGTGTGTGTTCAGTTGGAGAAGCAGAGCAGGGACCTGGGCTTCAGTCTGGAGGGCGGAGTGGGCTCCAGCCTGGGGGACAAGCCGCTCAGCATACAGAAGGTCTTTCAGGGTGAGTAATCATCACAGTCTCCATATTTCCTCGTACTATCCCCTTAGAATCCCTCACAGAGACACCATGCGGCCATTGGTTGTTTGTTGGTGGAAAGGAGAACATTGTAAAATAGCCGTACACATTATTAATTCTGCAATGTGTCATTACAGTCCACTCCACGATATACTTAAGTTCAATTGAATGCCACTCCATTCAATTGATCACCATTAGTCATCTTGATGCAGAATACTACAAAGGTAATGCTGCACAAATTGGTCAAATATGTACTTTAACAATAGACAATCCGTAATGATGTCAAAGTGTTTAAGGCCATAGTTTAACTTTAATTAGGATGATCAGATTTCCTGAAACTAAAACCGGAACACTTTGCGTGTGACCGTAGTGTGCGTGCATTTGAGGTCATAGATGCCAATGTTAAGCTCAATTTCAACACGTAGGACCAGTGGCGGCTTGTGATTACATTTGTTGGTGGGGCTCAGTCAGGGAAGGGGGGTCTGGGGGTCCTCCCCCCGAAGATTTTGGTAGATGTGATTTCCTGTATTCTGGTGCATTTTGGGCCACTTTTGGCCACTACCTAAAAAATCATTCAGATTCATAGCCTAAATCCTGACTTACAAGCTTACACTGCATATTATACAGACCTACTATGTGTGTAATTCTGATATTGAGGCAAATCATGATCACTGTCCTATATGACTACTGCTCACAACAAAGACTAATGGGTAAAAAATTATTTATATTTTTGGTAGGCCATTGAATTTGACATTGAATTAGTTTTGTGTGGGACTATATTTCTACATTTTTATGAATTAGCCTGAAGCTTCAGAAAGTTTTTAAACAAAGCATAGTAGTGTGTGTGTGTGTGTGTGTGTGTGTGTGTGTGTGTGTGTGTGTGTGTGTGTGTGTGTGTGTGTGTGTGTGTGTGTGTGTCGTCAACCTCATAGAGCTCCGAAAACATGACCTCAACACAGAGACAAACGCTCTTCAAATTAGCCTACACATATTTGTTTGAGGAGTGAATTTGCTCCAAAATCTATTTGTTTGCTGACAGCCTGCTGTGCAATTGTGTACAGGTTTCATCCAAATTGGCGTAACAAGCAACGCCTTTACGGTGGAACGGTCATGCGGTTCCTCTCGTCAGTCCAAGTATTGTTCATTGTGGAAAAGATCAGCCCAACGGGAGCATTTGTGACAGATGGGACAGACACACGGCAAACTGACAAATTAGACATATATTTTTGTATGGAATCTCTCCCTGCCTCTGAAATGCGTGAACATCTCCGCCCAGCGCTCGTTCGCCTTAAATCGCGCAGCATTCCACTGTGCGATCATCCCTGTTGCGTATGCCCTCACTCATTGTTGAAATCATATGCTGGATGCTTTAATCTTTCTATGTGGTTTTTAGTTAATGATCGGGCCATAATAAGACCACGTTGGCTATGTAATCCCGGACAAAAGGGGACATTTCATAGTGGATGGTGGAAACAGGGACATTTTAGCGTCCCGACAGGCTTTTGCTGGGACTCGGGACATGCAACCCATAATCGGGACTGTCCCGGTAAAACCGGGATGTCTGGTCACCCTAACTTTAATGTCATCTAGATAGATCTTTTTATATATTTTTATATGATTTGATTTATAAATGTACACTAGATGTAATTTTGTATCTTGTAATCAAGTATATAAGGGAAAATGGCCAGCCCCTAACTAACTTGCCGTTTGACTTGGTACTAATGAATGCTTTTGTCCTGCTCCCATTGTGTTTTAAGGGGGTCCAGCTAGTCAGGTGCTTCCTGGGGACGAGGTGGTGGAGATTAACGGAGTGGACACCACAGGAATGAGACGCCTAGAGGTCTGGACCTTCATAAAGAACCTGCCCCCTGGCCCTGTGGATGTCATACTGCGCCGTCCTTTAAAGACATTGCAGTCATAAAGGTGGATGTATCTAGCCTGGCTCTGCCCGCCTCCGTACTTCCGCTCAATTTTAACTTCCCTTCAGTACTACGTCTGGGTTTGCGGTATATTCACAGGTTTTCTGCAGCCAATTTTTTGGCCGTCCAATCAGCAAACAGAGGGAGTGGCTGAGAACGTTGACGTTGAGGTTGTGCGCTAGTTTGAGTTGTAGTCAAACGTCAGCGATTGGTTATGGCAGATCCAGAGTGGCACTGGGCAGATCTAATAGTTTCAAACTCCAACAGACACCCGCCTTCAAGTGAGTTAACGTTTGTCAATGGAGAAAGGCCAGACTCTCTGTGCAAATGAAATGAAGTACGAGATTCTGGTAGGACCAGGCTAGGATGTATCCTGGGTATCCCGGGATCTTCACTTTTGCTGACTTTCTGGGCAGCGATGCAAGACGATCTGCCTTAAAGACTGTCACCAGTAACAAGTAGGCTTGTTACTAGGCCTCCTACCAGCCACTCTATTCTAGATGGAAATAAGAAAGGAGTGAAGGCGAAGCAGAAGGAACGATGAAGCAAGGCATATCGTCAACAACAAAGCACTGAAGAAAAAGCTTCTTAGCCTATGGATCACTGTTACAAAGGATGTAATATATTGTGAATAGAAGACAAAATATGTTTAAAACTATTGTGTTTACTTAATAAATCCTAAATTAAACAAACATTGTTGATGCTTGTGTTAAATTACAACTATAAAACTTAAATCCAATAGGGGTGTATTATTTAAGAATATATAGCAATATACATCAAGCAATCATTCACCATCATTCATTCACCATTAATATGTATTATTTACTTAACAAAACTTTTAAAAGTTTAATTTGAGACAGTAAAATATATACTATTGATCTGAGTGATCTCGGACCTACTATGTTATAGCAGACCTTCTTGGGGGAGACGGCCCAGAAGTTCCGCCTTATATGTATTTAAACACAAGGAAGTACCTTTAATAAAAGTACATTCAGAAATCAAGTGCAAATTAAATTTGGTTTAAATAAAAGGTTTAAATAAAATTGGATTATATCAAATCAGTGAAATCAAAGCATCCAGGTTTGGTTGTGGACTGTTGTCAGACATGAGAAGCCTGAGGCCTTTAGCAAAGAGTTGACCTGTGGCTCAGAGCCTCGTTTAACCAACCTTGAGCCCTGGCTCTGTCGTGAGTTCTTACATGTAGCATGGTGGGATCTTTCCATGGTGTGTAAACATTTATCCATTCTACAAGGGAAGGGTTACAATACTGTCAAGATAGTATTCAAAGATACTTTCAAAACACAATGGTGTTTTGAAAAAAATTAACTCAAAGTTACGTTTTGTCCGTTATCATGTCACTTATGACACATGATTACATGATTGTTATCAGCAGGTCTCTATTTCCATTAAACACTTACATAATCATTAGTGGACCATAGTTCAGTGTAATGAGATGGTGACATTTCATTATTGATATTATCTTCAAGTAGATACAGAACTATGCTATGTTTTAACATTTTTAAGTACTTGAATGAGTACTTGAAAGGTTTTTTAAGGTTTAAAGGTATGTCTAAGAAGGATGCTTTGAATAGACTGATTTAAACACTTAACTACGTCATTGCATGAAAGAGCAAAAGCTATTACATCATCTTACATGCTAATGTTAACATCACCGAGTTGGAGCATGTAATCCCATGTTAATATAATATATTACATTAAACAGTAAAGTCAACAACGACCATATATGTCACACTGTCAATTTTTGGGCTTTGTACATATGTTATCAGTTAATATAGGGAGATATGTACGATGCTAACAACCCTTCATAAGTTTACACTCTTGGTGTACACAAAAAGGGACTTTTGACAAGGGTCAAAGTCCTTAAGGCTGTCACTCTTTGAATATCAACAGATGGGGGTGGCTGGGGGGCTTACTGTTCAGAGAAACAGAATCTCCCACTTTATGATCTCTAAGTCAATCATAGCTAGATATTAGCGCACTATCTCACAGGGGAGATAGTGTGACTGTGTCAGCCAATCATCACATGATTATCAAAAGTTATTAAAGCAGCCTAACGCTGTCCAACCGTTCCAGGTGGTAAATGTCTGAGTCCAGGTGGCACAGAGAGCAGGGAGTCAGTCCACCCCGAAAGCACTGGCAGAGCGCAGTTAACGTGACTCTTTGAATCACACTGGGAAGATCATCGAACTCCACTGCGGATAGAGAGGAAGACTGGCAGGAGGGCCGGCTTCTGGCACCGACAGAGGAGAAAGAATTGCTCACCACGGAATAACGGCCTACAAGAGCCAGGGCTGGATGAGAAACTAGAATTCATCGTTATTAAAGAGTCAAGTGACTTACATCTCTGACAATTTCCCTGTCAGAGATGGGGAAACTGAGGGTGAAATATGCACTGATACGGGAATGCATGGCAGAGTTCATTGGGACCTTTGTCTTAATGGTAAGTGAATTACAGTAACATTACCTTGGTTGATTACAGTGATATCTGCCGATCAACGATTTTTACTAATCACATAAATTCATATAAATTCTTCCCACTTGAAATTATGCTTTTGAGTCATAAGGAATTATTGTCTGTTGCTTGTTTTAATCCACTCAAATTGTGTATCTTAAACACACATCCATCTTTAAATCCTTAAAAGTATTTTGAATGCTGGTAATAACATCATGAATTATGAGTTGTTTTTGTCCTGCAGGTGAATGTCAAAATAAAATGTGGTCCCATTTAGCCTTGCCAGGGTTGTGTTAACTCGCCATTCTCAGCCATCACGCCATTCTCAGGAACTGATTTATTATTATACAGCACTCCCTGATCCGGCCTTGTTATCAAATAATCCTTCTAAATGAATAGCTTTATTGCAGTTATTGCAGCAGCTAGCTCTGAGGTTGTATGGAAGTTTAGCATTTGAATGTGTCTATTCAAATGCTTTTATTAAATGAGTGACATTAAGGGAAGTTTAGCATCTGAATTTGTCTGTTTATATTAAATGAGTGACATTAAGGGTGTTAATTAAGGGGTTAAGTGGTCTTGTACAGTATATATCGAGTGTGTGTGTGTGTGTGTGTGTGTGTGTGTGTGTGTGTGTGTGTGTGTGTGTGTGTGTGTGTGTGTGTGTGTGTGTTTGCTGTGTGTTTGCTGTGTGTGTATTTGTTCATAAAGTGATCTTTGCAACTAGAATGCCAGAAGTAGGTGTTCTGTAACCAGAATAGCCTTTTTAGTTAACCTCTATAGTTGTGTCCCAGAACTACTCTTAACTTAACCGCCCCTGACCCCATTGTTATCTTTTCTCCTGGTTCCTCCTGGGTGGCAGATGTTTGGCTGTTCGGCAGCAGCACAGGTCAAGACCAGCAGAGAGACCAGAGGCCAGTTCCTCTCAGTCAACATGGCCTTTTCTGTTGGGGTGATGTCAGCAATGTACCTCACCATGGGCGTCACTGGTAAAGATGAATGAAAAATATCTCTTTGAGTTGACTGCTGACTGTATGTCTCTGCATGAGCCAATTTAGATTCAAGACCGTTCCCTACTCAATTCTGAACACTCAGGCTATCTCTTCCGTGATTGGTTAGTTAAATCCATCTTGCCTGTCAATCACAGGTACGTTAAAGGGGACCCTTCTCAATGGAGAAATGTTGGGAGTTTTTTCTTTGGTTGTTTATTCTCTATCTTTTCCGCTGTTTTCTACTCTATTTTCAACTGTTGAATCTTGCCAACACAACTGAAAAATGGATAATATAAAAATCCAATGAAGAACATATTTCCAAAAAATGAATAACAAAATCCTCTAATGGTATAATTATCAATTACAGATTAATGATTCAAACATGAAATGTTTTGTTAATACTAGTAATGTATTATTGCCAACAGCCAACAATGATTAACTGGTGCTTCAACCATTAATGTTCCAAAAACTAGACATTGCATAATATAATCCATGCTGGCTCACATTGTGATGTAGTTATGCCATTATTCAACCAGCGCTGGCTCTGCTGCCAAAGCCATTATAGATATGATGTGAGAGTGGCAGTTTTCCTCCTTTGTCTCAAGGATTGCAATGTTGTGTAATTGCCAGACTTCAACTATGTTGTGGCTTATAGTATACTATATCATAGTTATAATTACTTAACATGTTACACATGTGACTCCTGGACTCAATAATTGTGAAAAACACTGTTCATAAAACTGTGTCTTATGGCGGTCGATGAAACTGCCCCTGCCTACCTCCAAGCCTTGGTCAAACCACACACCCCAGCTCGATCCCTCCGCTCAACTCAGCTGGACGTCTGGTACCGCCATCACTAAGAGCAACCAAAGGTCGATCAGCTAAATCACAACTCTTCTCTATCTTGGGACCACAGTGGTGTAACAAGCTCCCTGCTGATGTCAGGACCGCAGAGTCGCTCACCAGCTTCCGCACGACTCAAAACCCTCCTGTTCAGAGTTCACCTAGACTCTACATAGCCATTCAGTCCCTTATTTGTCTGTTGCACTATTGTTTGTTGTACATCCTGGCACTTAATGAACGCACTTAATGCAGGTTGTATTCATTCATTGTACTTAATTGTGTAGCATCTGCAGTAGCTAGCTATCACTGCTGTATGCCTGGCGATTGTTAGTACTTGCACTTGGTTCTATGAACATATATATAAGATATATTGTTTCACTTCTTATGACAAATGTACTTATTGTAAATCGCTTCGGATAAAAGCGTCTGCTAAATGTAAATGTAAATGTCTTATGACCGCTGTGGCCAGATGAACTGAGTCTGTTTGGGAACCAACTCTCTCTCCTGCCTGTATCCGTATGTCTCTCGCTCTCCTCTGCTGTTTAGGTGCTCACCTGAATCCTGCTGTGAGCCTGAGCTTTTGTGTGTTGCGCAAGGTTTCCTGGACCCGGCTGCTTCCCTACTCTCTCTCCCAGGTGATGGGGGCCTATGTGGCATCTTGCCTTGTCTTTCTGGTCTACTATGGTGGGTTTCATGTAAATATTACTGTGTACAATTTTGCAAAGGAAAACAACAATATATGCACAAAAAATGAACAATATTTTAAACTGTATTAATGGTGCACTTTAAAAGGGGCATACTTACCTAGTGCAAAACACTGGATAATAAATTTAAAACATATATATATATATATATATATATATATATATATATATATATATATATATATATATAAAGCAGGCCTTGACACTAGCCTATTGTAGTTCAATTGTTGCCAGTCATGAATTGCATTAGACCTGCACTCCTGGTCTAGAAAGATTCTCCAGAATCAAACGTGGCCCTCCACAAGTCAATTCAACCAGAAAATGTTTCTCTAAAAATCACTTGTGTGGTCCACCCTTGGTGTTTGAATTTTATGTTAATGATTTGACCATGATTACATGATAATAGCAAAGCCATTTAAGGCTGTATTATTTGTATTACTCCAACATTTTTCAGACGCCATCATGGAGTTTAGTGGAGGTGTGTTGACTGTTTATGGACCCAACGAGACAGCATCCATCTTTGCCACGTACCCCTCAGAATATATCTCTCTCGGGAGAAGTTTCCTTGATCAGGTCAGTCTGACATTAGATAAGAGTTGTAAACATGAGTTATGGTTTTGATAATAAGTAGCATTAGACTTTGCTAGCGGTCTGTCGTCCTCTCAGGTTGTCGGGACGGCCATGCTGTTGCTATGCATTCTGAGTCTGGGGGAGAAGAGGAACACACCGGCGCCCCCGGGCCTGATCCCGCCCATCGTGGCGACAATAGTCCTGGGTATCGGCATGTCAATGTCAGCTAATTGTGGCGGTGCAATAAACCCTGCACGAGACCTGGGACCACGCCTCTTCACACTCACAGCAGGCTGGGGTGGCGAGGTCTTCACGTATGTTACAAACTACACGCTCCAAACTAACTAGTGCCAAAACAAAGGATCAAGTAAGAGTATATTTGGGCATGAGTGTGGCTCAGGGCCCTTCTTCCTCTGTTGAATTGACCTCTGACACCTTCAATCCTCTTGCCCTGACATCAGGTGTTACAATTACTGGTTCTGGGTGCCGCTGGTGGCTCCCATGATAGGAGGTGTCATGGGGTCTCTGACGTATATGGTCTTCATCGAATGGCAGCTCCCGGACCCGGACCCCCCCACGGCCCTGCCCCTCCTTCCCACCCCCACCAACGACTGCAAGGAGCTCCAGGCAGCCATGGGAAATGGAGCAGAGTTGAAGAGCTCCCGTTTCTGAGCCCAATTTGAACTGAATATGAACACATGAATCCTTAGGATGGTAAATGGACTGTATTTATATAGCTCTTCTCTAGCCTTGGGCTATTCAAACCACGACTCATTTACAGTTAGTGCTTCACAATCACCAATTTATACACACATCCACACAATGAAGGCAATGTCAATGATGTAAGTGAACAGCCAGCTTGTCAGCTGCAGTTATGGTCAGGTATCTTGAACTGGGACACCTCAACACTATAGGAGGAGCAGGGGAACTGTCAACCTTATTGACAGAAGAAGCTTTAACGTGGACTCGTGACAACCCTATGGCTCTCTAGTCAGAACAAGCAAGAAGACAGCAATGTTGTTTTTGAGGATCTACTTGTCAATAAAATGATGTAGATAATGGATTGTACTCCAGAAGACATGCACAAACACACACACACACACACACACACACACACACACACACACACACACACACACACACACACACACACACACACACACATACACAAACACACAAATAGACACACACACACACACCAGGCTTGGAATTTCGTCATTTTAGGGGCAAGGCCATTTGGCCTTCCCGTTCACATTTTTTTTAAGGGCACAAAGGCCACATGACAGGGCACAAAGGCCGTTTGGTTAAATTACGCTGGTTTTATCTTTCAGATTAATACCTTAACATTCTCATTCACCAAAAAACATTAATTATGTATTAAAACATTTGTTTTAATTTTGAAACATTGAAAAACATGTCATATTGTAAAACATTGCATTTAGAGAGAGAGAGAGAGAGAGAGAGAGAGAGAGAGAGAGAGAGAGAGAGAGAGAGAGAGAGACAGAGACAGAGACAGAGTCTTTCTGCTACAGAAAGACAACAGCAGTATCAGAGATACACTTTTTCCTGACACAGTGCAGTCAGTTACTCACTACTTGTTCCAAAAAATAACGGAGTTAGTAACTGAATTACTCTATGATAAAAAAAAGTAGCTTTGTAGATGCGTGTGTCAGGATTCTATGGCGCTATGGTGGTTGCCATCGACTACACGACCTGGCCATTATTAAATTTTTATATATACATATTTATATATTTGTATTTATTTATGTATTTATTTATTATATACGGAGACCACCAGACCTCCTCGAAGCAACGAAAATGGTTTATTAAATACAAGATGGGTGGGCGAGAATCAACACAGTCTCACTGAAAACTCGTCAAAACGTCCTGGTTTCACGTTAATAAGAGAACATCATTACACGGTTACATAAAATAACATAATCAGCAAAGACAAACATTTACAGCCTTGATTTAAACGGCACGCGAGCTGCTGGGTTCAGCGTCCATAGCAACTGTCATAGCAACCATGTTATTATAAAGTATGTTGTATGACCATCTGAGGGCATCAATGCCCAAGGGAGAGACCCTTTACTTGTCTTTTGCAAAATGTCATTTAGAAATACTTAGCATGAACCTGCAGAGCAAGGTTAATGACAAAAAAAGTAATGGGGAACTATTGCAGATCTGTAAACGGGCATAGTAAAGCCCATTTACCGATCAAGTAAAGAAGAGAACAGGGTTTTTGTTTTGTTTTAAGGGTGCCTAGAAAAGGCCTTGATTAAAAGTGCAGCCTTTATTTTCGTTCCATTTTAAAATGCCTTTTTTTCTGTTTGTGTTTTAAATTGTTAATATTTTCTATATTATCCTGTTATTATGTTATATAAATGTTTAACTAAAGTGGCTGTAGATCCCTCATTGTCATCAACAGTGGTTTGGGGTTTTATAACTAACCCTAAAGTGCTTTGCTACTGGTAAACGAATGGTGAATGAATGATTCAAAAAGCTTAACTACTGGTGAACGAATGATTCAAAAAGCTTAACTACTGATGAACAAATGATTCAAAAAGCTTAACTACTGGTGAACGAATGATTCAAAAAGCTTAACTACTGGTAAATGAATGATTCAAAAAGCTTAACTACTGGTGAACGAATAATTCATAAAGCTTAACTACTGGTAATGAATGAATGAATGAATATTAATGTATATGTATTGTCCATCCTGTCCCCTCTGACTCCCCTGGTCCTTGGTCACCCCTGGCTCAAGCGGCAAAATCCGCAGTTCGACTGGGCAGCGGGCAAGGTGGTGAGTTGGAGCGCATATTGTCATTCTACCTGCTTGCAATCCGCCCTGTCTCCAGCAGAGAAGGGTGTCCCCTCACCCAAGGAACCCCCCAACCTTACCTTAGTACCCCCTGAATATCATCACATTGGAGAGGTGTTCAGTAAATGTGGTGCACTTTCCTTGCCTCCTTGCCTCCCCTCGGCCCTATGACTGCGCCATTGAGCTCCTTCCCGGTGCCCCTTTGCCCAGCAGTCGCCTGTACAACTTGTCCCGTCCAGAAAGGGTGGCCATGGAGGAATATATTCAGGGTTCGCTCTCTGCGGGCCTCATTAGACCATCCTCTTCTCCCGTTGGTGCTGGGTTTTTTTTCGTGGCCAAGAAAGATAAGTCACTTTTCCCCTGTATTGACTTCCGTGGGCTCAATAACATCACAGTTAGAAACAAGTATGCTCTGCCCCTTATTAGTTCCGCGTTCAAGCTTCTGCAGTGCCACTATCTTTTCCAAACTAGACCTGCGCAATGCATACCACCGGGTGCGTATCCGTGAGGGAGACGAGTGGAAGACTGCCTTTAACACCCCCCTTGACCACTTTGAATACTTAGTCATGCCCTTCGGTCTAACAAACGCCCCTGCTGTGTTCCAGAACCTGGTCAACGACGTCCTCCGTGACTTCCTCAACCGCTCTGTCTTCGTCTATTTAGACGACATCCAAATTTTTTCCCGTAATAAGGAGGAACACGTCCAGCATGTCCGGCAAGTTCTCTAGCGGCTGCTGGAGAATAAACTGTATGTAAAGGCTGAGAAATGCAAGTTCAGTGCCACCTCTGTTTCCTTCCTTGGTTGCATCATTGAGAGCGGGCAGGTGAGGACCTGCCCAGAGAAGATCAGTGCGGTGGCAGACTGGCCCACCCCCGATTCCCGTAAGAAACTTCAGCAGTTTCTCAGATTTGCCAATTTTTACCGGAGGTTCATCCGCGACTACGGCAGGGTTGCAGCCCCTCTCACTCGCCTCACCTCTCCTGCTCTCCCATATGCCTGGACGCCAGGGGCAGATGTTGCCTTCTCTGTGCTCAAAAGACTATTCTCATCTGCCCCTATTCTGATCCAACCCGACACCTCCAGGCAGTTCATCGTGGAGGTTGATGCCTCTGACACAGGAGTGGGGGCCGTAAGATTCATCCCTGCGCCTTCTTCTCCCGCCGGCTATCACCTGCTGAGCGCAATTATGACATTGGCAACAGAGAGTTGCTTGCTGTGAAGCTGGCGTTGGAGGAGTGGCGGCACTGGCTGGAGGGGGCGGAGCAGCCCCCTCGTAGTTTGGACATCTCATCTCCGCCTGCCCGTCACTGCCAAAAGACGAGGCTCAGCAGTGAAGGTAGGGTCCCTGTTGAGCCACACCTTGTCCCCCCCAGTCCCCAACTGTTCACGCACTCTGCTGGATGCCACTCTCCTGTCCCTCGGCCACCCTCTTTCTGTGTCCGCCATGGTGGATTCTGGAGCTGATGAAAACTTTATTGATTCTGGGTTCACTTCTCAAGTTGGCATTGCGTTGGAACAGCTCCCCTCTCCCTTAGACGCTAACCCCTTGGACGGCCGACACCTTGCCCGCATTACTCACCGAACCAAGCCCCTTGAATTAATTGTTTCAGGAAACCACCACAAGACTCTTCAGTTTCATGTCATCCTGTCCCCTCTGACTCCCCTGGTCCTTGGTCACCCCTGGCTCAAGCGGCAAAATCCGCAGTTCGACTGGGCAGCGGGCAAGGTGGTGAGTTGGAGCGCATATTGTCATTCTACCTGCTTGCAATCCGCCCTGTCTCCAGCAGAGGGGGGTGTCCCCTCACCAAAGGAACCCCCCAACCTTACCTTAGTACCCCCTGAATATCACCACATTGGAGAGGTGTTCAGTAAACGTGGTGCACTTTCCTTGCCTCCTTGCCTCCCCTCGGCCCTATGACTGCGCCATTGAGCTCCTTCCCGGTGCCCCTTTGCCCAGCAGTCGCCTGTACAACTTGTCCCGTCCAGAAAGGGTGGCCATGGAGGAATATATTCAGGGTTCGCTCTCTGCGGGCCTCATTAGACCATCCTCTTCTCCCGTTGGTGCTGGGGTTTTTTTCCGTGGCCAAGAAAGATAAGTCGCTTTGCCCCTGTATTGACTTCCGTGGGCTCAGTAACATCACAGTTAGAAACAAGTATGCTCTGCCCCTTATTAGTTCCGCCTTCAAGCTTCTGCAGGGTGCCACTATCTTTTCCAAACTAGACCTGCGCAATGCATACCACCGGGTGCGTTTCCGTGAGGGAGACGAGTGGAAGACTGCCTTTAACACCCCCCTTGGCCACTTTGAATACTTAGTCATGCCCTTCGGTCTAACAAACGCCCCTGCTGTGTTCCAGAACCTGGTCAATGACGTCCTCCGTGACTTCCTCAACCGCTCTGTCTTCGTCTATTTAGACGACATCCAAATTTTTTCCCGTAATAAGGAGGAACACGTCCAGCATGTCCGGCAAGTTCTCTAGCGGCTGCTGGAGAATAAACTGTATGTAAAGGCTGAGAAATGCAAGTTCAGTGCCACCTCTGTTTCCTTCCTTGATTACATCATTGAGAGCGGGCAGGTGAGGACCTGCCCAGAGAAGATCAGTGCGGTGGCAGACTGGCCCACCCCAGAGGTTCATCCGCGACTACAGCAGGGTTGCAGCCCCTCTCACTCGCCTCACCTCTCCTGCTCTCCCATATGCCTGGACTCCAGGGGCAGATGTTGCCTTCTCTGCGCTCAAAAGACTATTCTCATCTGCCCCTATTCTGATCCAACCCGACACCTCCAGGCAGTTCATCGTGGAGGTTGATGCCTCTGACACAGGAGTGGGGGCCGTAAGATTCATCCCTGCGCCTTCTTCTCCCGCCGGCTATCACCTGCTGACCGCAATTACGACATTGGCAATAGTGGGAGTAGGAGTAGGAGTGGCGGCACTGGCTGGAGGGGGCGGAGCAGCCCCCTCGTGGTTTGGACCGACCACAAGAATCTGTCCTATATACAGACAGCAAAACGCCTAAACTCCCGGCAGGCCCGGTGGTCCCTGTCTTTTGGGCGGTCCAACACCTGGATCCCGGAACATCAAGCCAGATGCCCTCTCTCGTCAGTTCTACTCTGAGAACTCACCGGCTCGTCTTGACACCATCCTCTCTCCTTCCTGCCTCAAGGTGGCGGCTGTCACCTGGGAGATTGAGTCCCTTATCTGGAGGGCCCAAGCTACAGAACCGGATCCGGGTAACGGCCCCCCGAACCGCCTTTTTGTCCCTAGTTCTACCCGCTCCCAAGTTTTGCTGTGGTGCCATACGTCTCACTTTGCCACCCTGGCATGAGTCGCACCCTGTCCCTCCTGAAGAGGCACTTTTGGTGGCAAACAATGGCCGCTGACACACGGTCGTTCGTCCAAACCTGCACTGTGTATGCTTGGGCCAAGACCTCCCACCAACCCCCTGCTGGCCTGCTACGCCCCCTCCCAATCCCAGGTCGGCCCTGGTCTCACATTGGCCTAGATTTTGTAACCGGTCTTCCCCCCTCTAATGGCCACACAGTTGTTCTCACCATCGTGGACAGGTTTTCCAAGGCTGTTCACTTCATTGCCCTCCCCAAGCTCCCCACTGCCTCTGAAACCACCCAGCTGCTCGTAAAGCATGTTTATCGCCTCCACGGGATTCCTGCCGACCTCGTCTCTGACCGATCTGATTGGTTCCCAACTGTTGTGTAATGAGTGTATACACACAGCTATAACGCCCATTCAATTTACGGAGTTCCATATCACTCCGCGCCTAACTTGAACTGTTGTTTTATTAATATATAAAAGCAATAGCATAGTTCACTGAACCCTAAAAATATGTTGATTGGTGGAGAGGGTGGAAATGTTATAAAGCAATAGGCACACGGGGAGTGAACTCGACTAAATTGACGGCAAACCAAGCTACCGTCTCTAGCCTTCTCTCTGAAGGATGCTGTTGCATAGCAACCGCAGCGCACTTTGCAGGCAGCCAGGAGGGACTACTTTTTTGTATTCGTTAAAAAAAAAATGCTTTTCCGACTTTCTAGTTTTTTCAAAATTGAGGGTGTCTATGACTTTCATTTCGCCATACTTACGTAACCGTTTTATAAAAGCAATAGATCACTTCAGTCAGTGAAATGTTCAGTTAGGGGCGTTGTTGCGACCACATTCCACAGCCTGTCATGCTCTATTGCTTAATTATTACACGGCTCTTCTCAATGCTGTCGAATGCTCCGTCACTTGCATCGGCCTTCCCGACTTCCGGTGGTGAATTATTTTTCAATAATGACCGTTGCTAAGCATATAATGACCGTTGCTAAGCATATAATGACCGCTGTCAAGGAAAGTGGATTATTTCACGTCTTCTGTAGGCCTATATCTCTGCAAGTAGTCCGGTAACTTATCAACCCCAGCGGATTCGGTTGCTAAGCGACGTCAACATCTTTTGGTAACTAACCGTGTAATAAGCGGGATAATGTATAGAACGTTGCCGGTCATTATCTAAAATAAGCCCCTTCAGGGCGAAGCAAGACACCTCCGCTTCACGTCGGTGTCCGGTTCGCCCTGTTGGGGCTTATTTTCCGATAATTACAGGCGTTCTATACATTATCCCTTACATAATGTAATGCAATATGCAATATCATGCAATATGTTATTGACATATATATATATATATAGAGAGAGATGGATAGAAAGATGTATATATATATATACATAGAGAGAGAGATAGAGAGAGAGAGAGAGAGAGAGAGAGAGAGAGAGAGAGAGAGAGAGAGAGAGAGAGGGAGAGGGAGAGACAGACAGACAGACAGAGAGATGGATGATAGATAGACATAATCTATCTTTCTATCTATCTATCTATCTATCTATCTATCTATCTATCTAACTGATAGACAGAAATATAGCTGGATAGATAGAAAGATAGAGACAGAGATGGATAGATTATATATATATATATATATATATATATATATATATATAGATAGATAGATAGATATAGATATATAGATAGATAGATACATAGAAAGATGAATAGAAAGATAGAGAGAGAGAGAGAGAGAGAGAGAGAGAGAGAGAGATTGATAGATAGATGGATAGTGAGAGAGAGAGAGAGAGAGAGAGAGAGCGAGAGAGAGAGAGAGAGAGAGAGAGAGAGAGAGAGAGAGAGAGAGAGAGAGAGAGAGATGGATAGATAAATAGATGGATACATTGAATTGATGGATAAAACTTAAGTCAATCAATTACTGATTGGACATTGCGCAGCTTTGTTGCTTCATAACAACCACTGGGATCTTACTGGCCTGCAGAGGCCCCTGCAGGCAAGTAGGGCCCCTGCAGACAGGCTTGGACAGTTTGTCATTGAGGATCTGGAACCATCCATATTGTGGCTCTATTTTCTGCATCAGGTAAGCCGACCAGGGTTCATGGAGTGTTTCTGGGGTTCCTCTGCGGCCCCCCGTCTCGTCCCGTGGACGGGAGTGGCGTTGTTGTGTGTACTCCTTATAGAGAGATTGCTCATCCAAACTGCAACTGGAGACCACTGGGGCTCTGGCTCTGGGACAAAATGGCTGCCCTGAGATCTGTGGCGCTGGCGCCGGTCACCTGATACCCGGGCCAAGGGCACCCGGCCGTACATCCATGGAGAACAGGATCGAGACCAAAGAGAAGACCACAATGCTTGACATTTATTTAAATTTATATTTATTTGTTACCACTGCCTCCCACTCTCATTATCAACCTCAAGATAAACAGTCTACTTGTGTAATGTCTTTCCAGTACAGGTGCTCGAAGCACTTTCAATATTTGTCATTCTGCCATGATGCAGTCTGATGGTGATCAGGAGCAGCTCTTGCTCAAAAAGCTCTTCACCTACCTCCGTCTCTTCCTTCTGAGCTGGTCGTTATTGTAGGCCTATGGCTCGCTGCGCTCTCTAGCAAAGGATGTGCTACTGTCGTACAATAGGCTCATGTTGTTTAACCAACCAGTGCTGTGAGTAACTGTGTCGTTATCAGTAGTGCCCCAAGGGGGGGCCAGGAGGGCACGGAAAAGGACAGCCTATTTAATTATGAATTGTGTGATACATGATTCTACAGATAGATAACACATTAAAACAAGACTGCTGGGGCTCCCATAATGTCATGCTTATCAGATAAAAGGTAACATTAACTGTAAGGTAAGAAATCAAAAAACTACAACTGCAAAATAGAATTCCTAAAAGTCAGTCATATCTTTTGGTTTTTTCTGGGGTCGTTGGTGTGGTTTTATTATTGACAATGCTGATGCTTGACCTGTTAGAAACGACAGACAGCAGAGGGCGATACAAGACAGGAGCCATCCAATTACAAAAACCATAGGAGTAGAAACACTCTGCCTGCACACTATTCAACTTATCTCCTTTCAGGTTTAGGTTTTGAGTGAGGCAGCAGCTGCCTGCGTGCTGTCAGTGTCGGTGGTTGAACCTGTTTAACGTCTACACATGTTTCTGCTAGAATCACTGACTGTGCGTTCAGCCCAGGCACTTTTGCCCAGGGATTTTTGTCAATTGAGCTAGACATTGGTAATTGAGGCATAGGAAAATCTACTCTAGCAGATGCGTTGGATGTATGCACACACCCCTCATCTCCTCCTCCTCCTCCCCTCACCCCCTCCTCCTCCTCCCCTCCTCCCCTCATCTTCTCCTCCTCCCCATCCCCTCCTCCTCTCCTCCTCCCCATCCCCTCCTCCTCCTCCTCCTCCCCACCTCCCTCCTCCTACTGAGCGGAACAGAAACGCGCTCGCCGCCTCGCTACACCACAGCCTGCTACCCTCCCACCTCTGTGGCCTTACTACAACACACCTCTCGTCATCGCCAGGATCCCGAACCGCAACCCCGCCAAACTCCATGTAGTGAGAAGGAATCGACGATGTCAACATCTTGAACAGCTTCTACTGCACGACTTTAAACAAGGTAGCCTATGATGTGTTTGATTGTTAAGCGGCACTTGGTGTGCGGCGCCTCGGTTCTTAATTGCGTTCTTAATGGAGCGTCACTTCTTATATAGTGTCACTCACAAGGACTTAGCCATGGACGGTCTAATAGGTCGTGGTGTCTTCATGAAGAGTCTCATTGTAAATAGCCTTTTCCGTTATGCTGCGCCTTTTAAGAGCTTCGTTAACCATCAAGAGCTTATTACAACAGATAAACTCAATTCTAAGATACTTTATTGCATGGAATCCAATGGTAAGGATAGTTTGATGATATCCTTAGTCAAGCATTACCAGGTCTTTATTTCAACACGCTACTTCTACAATAAATAGCCCGCAGCCACTCAAAACTATACTGCTACAGAACCACCCTTTTTGTTCCGAATCACGATCGTTACTTCCATATTTCAGTGCACTAACAAATATTTACTTTGCATTGTAGGTATACACTTAAACACCGAATCGTTTGTTTATCCTTATCTGTGTTTTTCATTTGTGATAAAAGTCAATTGACAACGAAACCCCGTTTCCCCATATTAGGTCATGTTTACGATGGTTTCCGCTATTCTCATGCGTTGTGCTTAATACATTAGCCTATTATAAGTTTGAAAAAAGTCCTATGATGAAAGGTAAATCAGCTGCTTTACACGTCTTCATTTAATTCATTTCTGCAGGATCTGCAGGATCTATGGCAGGATCAGGATCTAAAGCCTTATACACAAATAAAGTGTTAGAATATTTAGTGTAAGCAGAAGAGGGAATACACTGGAAATGGGAGAGCGTTTGCAATGGTTCCTCAATAGATTGAGAATGCATACAACCTAATATGGTATAATAAGGTATGGTATAGAAGAGAAGAGAAAGCCAAAATGGTGCAAGCAGGGCAATGCACCTGACAGCAGAATAGACAGCGCCAGCCTCTCTGTCTGAAAGATGATCCTCACATGGCTCACACATAGTGAGAGCTGCACTGCTCTCAGAGGGCTGGGGCTCAGCACCATGTGCATCTTCCCCACTAGGTTACAACTCAGGGAAGATGTATATCCCTGTACACACACACACACACACACACACACACACACACACACACACATATGTACAATTAAAGGCTTGAATACACACAGTGACAGGCACAGTCCCACACTCCCACATACACACACGTATTTACACTAAATTGGTCGTCTTAGCTCAGGAGGTAGAGCGGGTTGACTAGTAACTGGAAGGTTGCGTGTTCGATCCCCGGCTCCTCCTAACTGAGTGTCGAGGTGTCCCTGAGCAAGACGCCTCACCCTGGCTGCTCCTGAGGAGCTGGATGTCGCCCTCCATGGTTGATTCCGCTGTTAGTGTGTGAATGTGTGCATTAACCGTTGTAAGTAGCATTGGATATAAGGGTCTGTTCAATTTAAATGTAAGCTTCAGTCGACTGGAGAAAACACCTTGTTGGAAAGGTTAACATTTTGGGAGACGTGAAGACTAAAGGGATTAGGAGAATCTTCTGGATGGAAGTGCACTATCAGTGGATTTAGCAGATGCATTTGAATATTCTTTGTCCAGAACAGATCTGTCCTCGGACGTGAAGATCCACAGAAGATGAGAGCTCTCTGCTCGACATCATTACCTCATTAGGGCTCTGCCAGCCAGGGGACGTGTGTGTGTGTGTGTGTGTGTGTGTGTGTGCGTGTTTGTGTGTGTGTGTGTGTGTGTGTGTCTCTCTTCTGCATCTGTTTTGGTCTCGTTAGTGTTTATTTCTCAGTGAATAGCGGATGGAGCATGTCAATTTCCCAAGGGTCCTGGTCTGGAGTTTCTGATTGCTTATTTGTTGTCATTGGTAATAGCTGTACAACAATATTCTGTTTCCTCAATTTCCAAACAATTGCAAAGTTGCAGTAGACTAAACACGATAGTAAATAAATTAATTGAATTTAATAAATTTGTTATTTTAACCAACTAAAAACTGCATGGAACGATGTAACCCAAGTAAACAGTGAGGGGTTGCTATTCAACGTTAATATGAGTAAAGTTACGGGTTAATAGTTATTGGGAACTTGTATCATGTTGTATCATATTTTACATATAGGCCTACATGTTCATTGTTGCTTAAATGGTTAAATACCCCACAACTTCACTTAGGTTACTACAGTTTTAACCATAATCAATTTCCTCATCCTTCACAGAGAGTAGATAGATTTATCAATTGGTATTGTAAAAGGCCTTCTCACCTTAACCTAATAACATGTATCTTAATGGACAAATCAAAATCAAAATGAGTCGATTAGTTGAATTGTTGTTGAATTAGTATAAAATATTTGACAAATATTTGATATTCGATAAGCAAAGAGTGGGTGGAGAGGCAGAAATGCACTTGCACGCAGCACCTTTTAACTTACATCACTGATCAAATATACATTTGTTTTTTATTATATTACTGTTTTATTTGATTCATTTTAAAGTTAAGATAAGCACTGCTACATTCTAACATTCTGTCATTGTTGTTGAACTTAAAATAGGTCTGTTTCACCAACGTTTACCGCCAGCAACGACCTGATATCAGAAGTGAAAATTAAAGCAGTGCTGCTTTTTAAAGAAAGTATTTGAAGAACACACATATCAACACAATGTTTGAAAACATTGTTTTTTTATTTTTTGAACAATGTTGGATATTCCACAAATATTCACACTCCGAAATAGATGTGACGTGGGGCCCTAAAGACGGGACCACCATGTGTCAGAGCACACTGTACCTGCTGCACTCCTATCTCTAGAGCCATCGTTTGGTCAATCTTTCTACACAGCAGCCTAACGCAATTGAACCAGGTATTAATCACGTTTCAGAATGTTCCCATTGATAGAACAAATATATTCAAAGTGCAGTAAAGTGTAAGTGTGTATTCCGTTAGTTCTACAAAAGAGAAAAGCAGGTAAAAGAAAAATCTCCAGTGTGGGTGTGATGAACATTAAACATAGACTGTTGAAACTAACATGTCTCCCTCCTCCCTCCTCCCTCCTCCCTCCTCCCTCTTCCCTAGCTCCTCCCTCCTCTACCTCCTCCCCTCCTCCTCCTCTCATCCCCTCCCCCTCCTCTCTCCTTCCTCCCTCCCTCCTTCCTCCTCTACCTCCTCTCTCCCTCCTCCCTCCTCTCTCCTCTACCTCCTCTCTCCCTCCTCCCTCCCTCCTTCCTCCTCTACCTCCTCTCTCCCTCCTCCCTCCCTCCTTCCTCCTCTACCTCCTCTCTCCCTCCTCCCTCCCTCCTCCCTCCTCCCTCCTCCCTCCACCCTCCTCCCTCCTCTACCTCCTCCTTCCTCTACCTCCTCATTCCTCTCTCCCTCCTCCCACCTCCTCCCTCCTCCCTCCTCCCTCCACCCTCCTCCCTCCTCTACCTCCTCCTTCCTCTACCTCCTCCCTCCTTTTCCTCCCTCCCCCCTCCTCCCTTCCTCCTCCCTACCCCAGACAGTCCCATGGGAAATAGCGGAAGGTCGGAGGCAGAGTGGAGATGTTCTCAAAGAGGCCTCCTCCAGGTGAGTTTCTCAAGCTCCACAACACGCACAACACACACACACAACACACACAAAGCACAACACACAACACACACTACACATACAACACACAACACACACAACACACACAACACACACAACACATACAACACACACAACACACACAACACACACAACACACAGTACACATTGAGGAGTGTGACCGGCCCTCTGTGGCCCATAACTGAGGTTCATTATGGTCTGGAGGACCAAGAGGGACACATTTTTTAAGTAAAACCATTACTGATTTACTGTAAATGTTAGTTTTTATTCTGTACTATTGTGCAATACACCAACCCAAGTCCCTAGGTTCCTGGATATTCTGGTGTAGATGGGGCCAGAATGTTACTCTGGACACTGTTACTCTGTGTTTTTACACTGCCAAATATGCCCGTCTTATGCACGCCTTTTTCCCGGCATGGTCCACGCGTTTACACTGACCAAGGTAATATACCGGCCTGAGTTTGCACACCAATTTACCCTCCCGGACTACACATATTGGCGGTTTCATTTAGATGTAAATGCGATTAGACGGCTCCGCTGTTTCAGGGGCGGGACTTGGGTAGTTGCTGTGTTGTCTCTACAACAGAGACAAAGCAGTGATATCAACATGAGTACTTCTAACTGGAGAGACAGTGAAATCCGTGAGCTGCTGAGCTTGTGAGAGAAGGTGATGCAGAAAACGAAGACGGGGAAAGATGCGATCTAAGAGAAAGACGCAGAGGAACTGTCCTTACGAGGCTTTTGTCGGGATAAAAAACGGTGGTGGTCAGCAAAATAAAGAATATGTTGGCGTTTTTGCACTTGTAAATAGTTAATCGCGTTTGTAGCCTACACTCAGATGTATACTCATATGTACTTCTTGCATGCGAGTGTCATTCGTAGTAGTATGTCAATTATTCTAAAGACACTCTGAGTTTGTTGTTGCTGGTGACGTAAAGAGGTCAGCCGGTGGCTCTATTACCACTAGTTGAAATGGTTACAGCGCCACCTATCGTACCGGGGTATGACACGCTTCAGCCAATGAATCGATTTTCTCACCTCCGTGTATAATCGGAAAATTCCAGTTGTCCAATTGAGGAGCATAGTCGAACTATGGCTTTAATGGGATTAAGCTGTGCATGTAAACGCACTGAACAGTGAGAATGCAGGGCGTGCCAAGCCGCGACCGAACCGGCTCGGCAGTGTAAAAATGTCGATTGATTTGGCATAAAATATCTTTCTACGCTGCTGAATTGATTCTGCAGGAAAGAGCAGGGGGGGGGGGGGATTGTGTTTGGGGGGTTTACACATCTGGCCTTCTAAGTTAAGCTTGGTAGACCGGTGGTGCCGTGGGGCACTCTACAGAGCAGAACTCCCACTGCTCCGTACACGTCTTGGAAAAACCTGGATGCTGGAATAAGGCATTAGAGATGGATGGATAGATCAATATATGGATTGACAGATAGATATCAGGATGGATGGAAGGATGGCTGAACATCTGGGTGGATGTGTTTATGGTTGGATGGATGGATAAAAGTCTGCATGGATGTTAGCTGCGCTGACCTAACCTCAACCCATGGACCAAACCTTTGTACTGTACATGTTTCAAACAAGTCATATAATACTGGACTGGGTGGGTTGTTATGGTGGTTTCACACATATATCAACACAACTCATTTCATGCCAGAATCTGTGCAGCGGTGTGTTTTTGTGTGTGTGTGTTTGTGTGTGTGTGGTTGTGTGTTTGTCCTTGTATGTTTATGTGTGTGTGTGTGTGTGTGTCATTGTAAATGTGTGTTTTACAGGTGCACAACCTCATATTGACATGTTTGTGTGTGCGTACATGCCCCCTGCATGTTTGCCTCTCTTTTGGCGTGCATGCCAGGGCGCCTGCACTGCGCTCACCACTGCAGTGCCCCTGTCCCGTTAAACACATCAGAAACTGAAGTGCTGCTAGAGCCATCTTGGCTCTGTGGACTGACGTACCACCGTCTCCCTGACTCTCCCATGTACCAAGATGGACACCAGTTTCCTTCTTTCAGCACTTTGCTCTGCTCTCTGAGCCTCACAAGAGGCAGTTGCCATGACAACATGGAAGGCAGCTATTGGGTTAAATCGCTAGCCGCCTGTGTATCTGTGAATACAGAATGCCTAAACGTTGGCCATTAACTACGTTATAAATGTAGAGCGCACCAAGGACAAATATTCTATATCCCGCTTGAATGTAAAATACAGGTTTTGACATATGCACATTCACACTGTTCTCCTAGAGGATGTAATCTAAGACAGCATCTCTGCCAGAGCGGAACAGGAGAGCTGCCAGGGACAGGTTTCTGGGCATTACACAATGACATTGCTACAGGATGACCTCAGCGTTTTAGCAGTGGATGCATGGGACGGGCGCTGCTGGACGGAGCGGTGGAGGGAGGGGAGAGGGAGGGGGAGAGCAGGAGGGGGAGAGAGAGCGGCGGCTGTGTGGGATGCTTCACTTCACTGTGGGAGTCTGAGAGTACAGAAGCATGTGAGATTCACCTTCACAGGGAGAGACGACGGTCAGCAGTCGACGAAACCACCTGAAATCGGTGGCGGCAACATCACCGTCTGCAGAGCGTTAGTGTGTCATGATGACTGTAGCCAGAGACCTCCCTGATAAGTGCTTATCACTGCTTCTGCCTCTGCACCGGAAGAAACGACAACAACAACAAGGACTTGATGCAACTCATTTGAGAAAGAGACAAACAGGTATTTCTGTGAAGATTTGAAATGGAGTGATTTCAATGTTTGACCAACATATCTTCATATCATCTCATGTGGAATGACTACCATCCTTATTCCCTCTCCATCTACGTCATCAATCATATTTCATTTCCCCATTCTTCAAAGTCACAAACTGCCATCTGTCCACTTCATCTGTCTTCCACCATCACTTTCCAGTTTTATAATATACAGCAGTGTTCTGTCCTGCTTTTAATCTCCCCGCACCGTTGGAGGTTTCCCGGTGTCGCAGACACACTAAAGCCACATCCTGGCTATCATGTTGGTCCATGAAAATGAACTTGTTAATGTTTCACTAGCCACTGGTGTACTGGACATCTGGTTGCTTGTTTTGCTGTCTGTTGTCCATGTTAATGTGCGTAGTCAAGTGATTAATAGGGCTTGCGTTCCCACTAGTATACTAATGGTGGAAGTCCTTGTCATGGTTCACTAAGACAGGAATCAATCCTAGCGGCGCTAGCCTAACTTGTTATCTTCCGCAATAATCGTTAATTGTTCCCGCGTATCCCTCACTATCACTCATCATCAGCCTGGTGGTTCAAAGTGTGTGCGTGTGTATTGGTGTGTGCGTGTGTGTATGTATGCGTGGGCCTCATCTAATTGATTAGGTTAGCCAACGTTTGTGGTCATTTCCCTGAGACCTCTGCACTACTAATTATAATGGCGGTTGAATAGCGTACACCAGAGCCGCTGTCTGTGTTGCTGTTGTCTTCTGTCAGGCCTTTGTTTTGTTTGTGTGGAGACAAGGGCATCGTCGGAGCTAAGGACACCTGCCTCCTCCAAACAAGGAGAGCAGCGCCTAGCTTGGGACTAGAATGTGGTGACATCATCGTTCCTGAGCTAACCCTTCAGCCCCCAAAAAAAGTACAAAATCTTGATTTTGATTACTAAGCTACGGAGAGACAGTATTATGGTCTAAAGTACAGTATATTTGTCTTTAAAGGTTGGCACTCCTCATCTTAAGTGAAACCCCTAGTTTTCTATCTTTAATAGACTTCAGTTTGATCAGGGTCTGGCTTGCGAGGCGGTGTCGTCATCTGGTTTTTAGCGATGCCCTTGTGTCCAGGAGCGATGGGAGCTCATAAAACGTTAATGGGGAGAATCAGGGCAGCAGGCTAGAGATGGGTTTTGACAGGGAAGGTATGGGTCTGGAAACATACCAGCCCGTTTATGTTTTATTCTGATCTGCTGAACCAGTTGCTGACAAGACTATAGCATACTCTAGTTGTGTGTGTGTGTGTGTGTGTGTGTGTGTGTGTGTGTGTGTGTGTGTGTTTGTGTGTATGTGTGTGTGTGTGTGTGTGTGTGTGTGTGTGTCTTCTGGCACGCTCCTCTTGTCTTTCCTGTGGACTTTTAATGCAGACTTGGCTTCTGCCAGTAAAAGCGCAGGCAGAGATCTCCCCAGGGCCTGCGAGTCTTAAATAAAACACAGCATAACGATGTTCAAGGCAGTGTGAGAGGTTGCACAAGGACACAAATGAACAAAGTCATGCAGATGTAGCTTTTGAAGAATATATATCATAAGTTTTCTGATGCATCGGTAAATATAGAATGTGAGTAGTTCTTAGAGCCAGTCTTAACCTCATAATGCGAGCCACCACGGTTTGGAGGAGAGACACAGGAAGAGATCATATGCAGCATCATATTTGGTCAACAATAACACAATGTGCAGTAGGACACACACTTCCTAAGCCCCTGGATAGTGTACTTTACTGTGAGACAATTACAAAACACTTTTATTGAGGTTTGTTATTGGATAGCTTGACCAAAATGTAACTTATTCGGTTTATTTATTTCTCATTAACAGCTCAGATGGTGTTTCCTGAAATGTATGTAGGAGGCAAACTGCGCGACTACACCAACACACAGCAGAGAGCAGGGACTGAGCTGCCTTTCATCTCACCACATTGACCTTCGTACCTACGCTTCTCGTTGTACCCCGCTCAGAAGAGGGGTTTTATTTGTCTTTGTGGGTTGAATACAGCTCCGTTACTGAGGATAGAAAGAGCTACAAAACGCTGCCTCTCTAGGGCCTTAGATCAAGACACAGGAAACCACAGAGGGTGTGTGTGTTTGTGTCAATATGCCTGTTGGTGTGTCTAGGCACGCACATTAGCGAATGTGTTTGTGCGTGGGTGTGGGTGTATATGTATGTGTGTGTGTGCCTGTGTGTTTGTGTTGATGTGTGTTTGTGTTGGTGTGTGTTTGTGTTGGTGTGTGTATGTGTGTGTGTGTGTGTGTGTGTGTGTGTGTGTGTGTGTGTTTGTGTTGGTGTGTGTGCTTGTGTGTGTGTGTGTGTGTGTGTGTGTGTGTGTGTGTGTGTGTGTGTGTGTGTGTGTGTGTGTGTGTTAGCATTCATATAAATATGTGTATCTGTGTGAGATACTTTGCAGAAAAAAGGGCAGCCATTTGATTTTGAAGAGCTCATCAATATTAGAGGAGGAGACGCCTCGTGGCAGACTGCTGAGGTGGATAACTCACTTACATCATCAGCACAAACACAGGCCATGCTGGAAACACACAGCACGGGCCGGGGGAGGGAGGAGACCTGATCCAAGCAAAGTGATTTAGTCACAATTACAGTATTGAGAACATACAGCCAGTGAGGTACACTACACTGTAGAGGGGGCTCACCTTTCTGAGTGGATTACTGGGGCAGAGCTAGTGCCAACCAGCAGTGGTTATCCTGCCCAAATATAGTGAACAGACATATACCTTATATATAGTGAACAGACACATACCTTATATATAGTGAACAGACACATACCTTATATATAGTGAACAGACACATACCTTATATATAGTGAACAGACACATACCTTATATATAATGAACAGACACATACCTTATATATAGTGAACAGACACATACCTTATATATAGTGAACAGACACATACCTTATATATAGTGAACAGACACATACCTTATATATAGTGAACAGACACATACCTTATATATAGTGAACAGACACATACCTTATATATAGTGAACAGACACATACCTTATATATAGTGAACAGTCACATACCTTATATATAGTGAACAGACACATACCTTATATATAGTGAACAGACACATACCTTATATATAGTGAACAGACACATACCTTATATATAGTGAACAGACACATACCTTATATATAGTGAACAGACACATACCTTATATATAGTGAACAGACACATACCTTATATATAGTGAACAGACACATACCTTATATATAGTGAACAGACACATACCTTATATATAGTGAACAGACACATACCTTATATATAGTGAACAGACACATACCTTATATATAATGAACAGACACATACCTTATATATAGTGAACAGACACATACCTTATATATAGTGAACAGACACATACCTTATATATAGTGAACAGACACATACCTTATATATAGTGAACAGACACATACCTTATATATAGTGAACAGACACATACCTTATATATAGTGAACAGACACATACCTTATATATAGTGAACAGACACATACCTTATATATAGTGAACAGACACATACCTTATATATAGTGAACAGACACATACCTTATATATAGTGAACAGACACATACCTTATATATAGTGAACAGTCACATACCTTATATATAGTGAACAGACACATACCTTATATATAGTGAACAGACACATACCTTATATATAGTGAACAGACACATACCTTATATATAGTGAACAGACACATACCTTATATATAGTGAACAGACACATACCTTATATATAGTGAACAGACACATACCTTATATATAGTGAACAGACACATACCTTATATATAGTGAACAGACACATACCTTATATATAGTGAACAGACACATACCTTATATATAGTGAACAGACACATACCTTATATATAATGAACAGACACATACCTTATATATAGTGAACAGACACATACCTTATATATAGTGAACAGACACATACCTTATATATAGTGAACAGACACATACCTTATATATAGTGAACAGACACATACCTTATATATAGTGAACAGACACATACCTTATATATAGTGAACAGACACATACCTTATATATAGTGAACAGACACATACCTTATATATAGTGAACAGACACATACCTTATATATAGTGAACAGACACATACCTTATATATAGTGAACAGACACATACCTTATATATAGTGAACAGACACATACCTTATATATAGTGAACAGACACATACCTTATATATAATGAACAGACACATACCTTATATATAGTGAACAGACACATACCTTATATATAGTGAACAGACACATACCTTATATATAGTGAACAGTCACATACCTTATATATAGTGAACAGACACATACCTTATATATAGTGAACAGACACATACCTTATATATAGTGAACAGACACATACCTTATATATAGTGAACAGACATATACCTTATATATAGTGAACAGACATATACCTTTCCAAAAAATGTAACTATGTTGTGCCACCTCGACTGGTTGGTTAAATTGGAAATATTATTCACTCATCTTCATTCAAACATCTTATTATTGTATTCGCAATACTTAAAAAAAAAAAAAATAGCATTACGTATTGTTTAATCTCCACCCATAGACACAAATCAATTATTGATTTCCGGTGGTAACTGTGTGTGTTTGTCCTCATTACCATATAAATCAGGGGTGTCAAACGTACGGCCCGCGGGCCTAATCCGGCCCGCAGTGTAATTTAATCCAGCCTGCCAGATAATATCGAATAACATCTATTAGAACTGGCCCGCCGGCATATCGCATTTCAGCATCTCGGCACGGTAACCCTGGTGCGTCAACTCCGGCAGGCCGTAATCCCGTACCACCACCCCCCCGTCAACAATTCCGCCCGCGGACCCTGTTATAATGTAATGTCCCCTCCCCCCCGTGAACAACTCCGTCAGCCCGTAACTCCGTACCACCCCCCCATCCCCCCCCCCCCCCACGGTCACAGCCCCGTCAGCCCGTAACTCTGCATTCCAGCGTTAACGCGCATCCTGGCGCGGTACCACTGGCGCGTCAACTCCGGCAGATCGCAATCCCGCATCCCCCGTCAACAACTCCGTCAGCCCGTAACTCCGTACCCACTCCCCCTCAACAATTCCCCGCGACTTTGGCCCGCGACTTGGTCCAAGACTTCAATTTTGGCCCGCTGTACAGTTTGAGTTTGACACCCCTGATATAAATGAATCAATGCAGGGTACTTTTTCATGTCCAGGAATTCACTGACTATCCCCCTGCACTGATACATAATGTATGGCGAGGAATAAATATAGGCTTTGTGCTGTCTGGTAGTCTGACCGGTCTGTGTGTTCACAGAGGAGGAGAGAAGGGTGCGGGCCAATGACAGAGAGTACAACGAGAGATTTCAGTATGCGGTGAGTAAGCGTGGACGTCTGGTCTCGATCACTGTCTGCATGGACTTCTGATTTCAGTTATGATTTTAGCACATGCAGCTTGTGATGACATCAGCTTCCTCTGTCTTTGTCATCTTTCCTCCAATCAGAGTAACTGCATCGTGACATCGAAGTACAACGTCCTGACCTTTCTGCCCGTCAACCTCTTCGAGCAGTTTCAGGAAGTGGCCAATACCTACTTCCTGTTCCTGCTCATCCTGCAGGTGAGGGAAGGAAGTTTGCATATCCATAGGTGTGTAAGAGGAATGTGAAAGCAATATGTCTAAGACTGTGTGTGTGTGTGTGTGTGTGTGTGTGTGTGTGTGTGCGTGCACGTGCGTGCGTGTGAGTTTGCGTGTGAGTTTGTGTGTGTGTGCGTGTGTGTGTGTGCGTGCGTGTGTGCATGTGTGAGTGTGTGCATGCGTGCGTGTGTGTGTGTGTGTGTGTGTGTGTCTGTGTGTGTGTAGTTGATACCTCAGATATCCTCCCTCCCCTGGTTCACGACCATAGTGCCTTTAGCTCTGGTGCTGAGCATCACTGCAGTGAAGGATGCCACAGACGACTATGTGAGTGTGGACACCGACAAAGCCGATAGAGTCACCATGAACGCAATACACTATTAAACTACAACGGCATGCCATTCAAACACAAAACAAATAGTCTGCCTCTGCATATTGTAACACGCCTGAGCCAATTAATGCTTGATAATATCTTAAATGTGTCCCACAGTTTCGACATAAAAGTGACAACCAAGTGAACAACCGTCAATCTCAGGTCCTCATCCCTGGCTCGTGAGTTGCCTGTTGTCACCTTATTGTTCGCTTATTGTTAGCCTATTGTTAGCTTATTTTTAGCTTGTTATTAGCTCGGCTTCTTCATTTCTTCCAAGCCGTTAGCATGTTAGCTTGATTGGTTGCCCCCTCTGTGTCATCGGAGCTGCCTGCGCTATTAACGTCAATACTCTGACCCTCTACTCATCATTAATGATCTCTCTGCTGTCTTTTCAGTCTTCAGAACGAAAAGTGGATGAATGTTCGAGTTGGGGATATTATTAAACTGGAAAACAACCAGTTTGTGGCAGTGAGTGTTTTTTTTTTTTTTACATCTTTTGAGTACATCTTGCGACTATATGATTTATTTATTTCATACAAACGCATGGTGACAAAACAAAACATGAATCTAATGGAATACCTCACAATACACTTTTATACAGATACAAAAGCACACACATACCACCATCATTTCAAATAGTAAGTGACTCAAGTGAAGTCTATAGTCCTTTCTTTGTTAGACGTTGCTAAACTACAGCTACAGCTCTAATTAGTTCCTTTTCAGCAAACGACCCTAGCCATCACAGTGAGGATTGTGAGTGATTCTCACAATCCTCACTGTGTCATCAAGCTCCCTGCGCGCTGAGTGCTGATGTTGTTGCGGCTTCATCTGGAGGGGGAGATGCTAACGGACACTAACAGAAGCTATTGTTGTCTTCTCCCTCCAGGCTGACCTGCTTCTGTTGTCCAGCAGCGAACCTCACGGCCTTTGTTACATTGAGACGGCTGAGCTCGATGGGTCAGCACACACACACACACACACACACACACACACACACACACACACACACACATACACACCAGAGCTTCGGGCTTCCGCAGTCTGCGTTGCCAGTGGTAAAAGGAGGGTGTGTGTTTAGCGTGTTTCTGCTGTGTGTCTGTCAGAGAGACCAACATGAAGGTGCGTCAGTCGGTGCCGGTGACCTCAGCGCTGGGAGACTCAAACAACCTGGCAACGTTTGATGGTGAGACAGAACGGAGGGAGGGTGAATGGGTTTAGTTTTTTCGGCTGATCCATTCTTTTTGCATTTAATTCTGTAGGTTAGCGGTTCCGTCGATGAGCAGAAGGAGGTCCACACTTAAGCGCTCACTTATTTTTCCATCCTTGACGATATGGCGATATGACTCATCAACAAAACACATAAACGCACACACAGAAAGTTACATAAAGAAATGTATTTTCCCCTTACCAAACAACCGCTTCCACCACCCACTGATACACACAATGCAGCACAGAGTCTCATATCACAATAAGCCCGCCTGCCCACACACACACACACACACACACACACACACACCCACGTGTGAACACACATACACTCACACACACTGCTTGGTAAAGTGCATTACTTCAACTCACCCACATTCTGCCATATATATATATATATATATATATATATGCCATATATATAAGTTCCAAGTCTCTGTGTGTGACAGTGTGTGTTTGTGTTTGTGTGTATGTGTGTGTGACAGTGTGTGTGTGTGTGTGTGTGTGTGTGTGTGCATGCGTGCGTACATTTGTGTGTGAATGTGCCTGCAAAAGAACTCATGTATCAAGCCCAGATCAGATCAAGATTTCATAACGAAACTGCTTGCAACTGGCAGCTGCTTGCAAAAGAGTCCCGAGATAACGTTGTGACACGGGCGCTGCAGCCATAGAGACCAGGGGCTAGAGACCAGGGGCTAGAGACCAGGGGCTAGAGACCAGGGGCTAGAGACCAGGGGCAAGAGACCAGGGGCTAGAGACCAGGGGCTGGAGACCAGGGGCTAGAGACCAGGGGCTAGAGACCAGGGGCTAGAGACCAGGGGCTAGAGACCAGGGGCTGAGGCCGCTGTTACGCCAGGAGTCTGAAGCTGTCGATGCACCGACTCATCCAAACACAAAACACAAAACACAAATGAATGAATTTCACCTGGAGAGAGACTAAATATTATAGGCAAAATAATAATATGCTGCGCGTCTTGGAATCTGGTGGGAAATTAAATTGCAACACAGTGATTTTTTCGATTCCCCCTTTTAGAATAGGTCTGTCCAACACCTGAACAGAGCTTTTCTCCTGTTCCCCTGTGTATTGGTCGGTGTTAAAAAGATAAAAAATGAGCTTTCCCTTTGATCAAAATTGGGTTACCTATAGTTGAATAACTTCAATACTACAATATAGATTAAAAAAAAATGATTCAATGTAGGTGTTTTTAATATATTCGCAAAAAATAATATTTATAATATATAAATATAAATCTGCTTACTTCTGGTATACAGCTGTATTATGGCTTAAAGACAAATGCCTTCACAGAATAGAAGTATTTTGTCCAATTTCATTGCCCTAGTGTCAGTGGTTGCTCATAGCACTGGTGATTTACAGCTAGCTTTGGTTTTGACTGATTCAAACATCAAAGCCCACCAGCTTGCTTGTTGAAGTCCTCAACTTTCGGCGCAACCACAAACCCTCTCTTCATGAAGCTGTGTCCCTCCTCAGCCTCTACTTCTGCTACTCTTTGAACAAGGCTTTGAGCCAAAACCCACACATTACATCTTTGTTTGTTTGTGGTTTTGCCACAAACAATTCATTATAATGGTGTGGTCAACTGCCATATACCCTCAACACAACTTTCTAAAAGCACACTATTACATTTAGGGGATTTTGCTGACGCTTTTGTCCAAAGTGACTTACAACCACTCATTCTCACATTCACACACCGACAGCGGAGACAACCAAGCAGGGTGACAGCCAGCTCGTCAGGAGCAGTCAGGGTGAGGTGACTTGCTCAGGGACACCTCAACACTCAGCTAGGAGGAGCCGGGGGATCGGACTAGCAACCTTCTGGTAACCAGAAGGTCAACCTGCTCTACCTCCTGAGCTACTACCGCACCACACAGTGCCTTTTGACACGGTTCATCTTCTGAGACGCCACGTTCACACCGCCTCAGCCTTCTCTGCACCTACTGCAGCCGTAGCGTCTCTGATCTGAGCGGGGCTTCATGTGGTTAACACTATGATACTATGCATAAAGGCCTCAACGTCCTGGACAGCCTCTTACTTCATTGTGTGTGTGTGTGTGTGTGTGTGTGTGTGTGTGTGTGTGTGTGTGTGTGTGTGTGTGTGTGTGTGTGTGTGTGTGTGTGTGTGTGTGCAGGCGAGGTGGTGTGTGAGCCCCCGAACAACAAGCTGGACCGCTTCTCCGGGACGCTGTACTGGAGGGACTGTAAATGCATCCTGACCAATCAGAACATGCTGCTGAGGGGCTGCGTCCTGCGCAACACTGAGGCATGCTACGGCCTCGTCATATTCGCTGGTCAGTGTGTGAGTGTGTGTGTGAGTGTGTGTGTGTGTGTGTGTGTGTGTATGGGCATGTGTGTGTGTGTGTGTGTTTTAAAGAGTGAGATTGCAACCAGTATTGAAAAAAACTCAGTTTGAATGTGTGTGTGTGTGTGTGTGTGTGTGTGTGTGTGTGTGTGTGTATGGGCATGTGTGTGTGTGTGTGTGTTTTAAAGAGTGAGATTGCAACCAGTATTGAAAAAAACTCTGTTTGAATGTGTGTGTGTGTGTGTGTGTGTGTGTGTGTGTGTGTATGGGCATGTGTGTGTGTGTGTGTGTTTTAAAGAGTGAGATTGCAACCAGTATTGAAAAAAACTCAGTTTGAATGTGTGTGTGTGTGTGTGTGTGTGTGTGTGTGTGTGTGTGTGTGTATGGGCATGTGTGTGTGTGTGTGTGTTTTAAAGAGTGAGATTGCAACCAGTATTGAAAAAAACTCAGTTTGAATGTGTGTGTGTGTGTGTGTGTGTGTGTGTGTGTGTGTGTGTGTGTGTGTGCATTTGTGAGTGCATGCATGTGCGTGTACATGTGTTTGTGTGTGTCATACTGTACAGGGTTTAAACCCTGTTGTTGTGTATTTCTGTGGTAGGACCAGATACCAAGCTGATGCAGAACAGCGGTCGCACCAAGTTTAAACGTACAAGCATCGACTGTCTGATGAACACCCTGGTGCTCTGGGTAGGAAACCCCAAACCTCTCACTTTCATGACTCACATACTATTTTGGTCTGGTAATGTTTGAGTGTGTTTGGGTATCTATCACTATGATTCACTTTGAATCTAGTTTCACATCTCTAGCACTTCTCTATAAAGTGATTTAATACTGGTTTAAACCAGTGTTAAGAACTTGACCAGTATTAAGAAATGTATATAACCTGTGTGTGTGTGTGTGTGTGTGTGTGTGTGTACCCTAGATCTTCTGCTTCCTGGTGTGTATGGGCGTGATCCTGGCCGTGGGCAACGCGGTGTGGGAGAAGGAGGTGGGCTCCCTGTTCCAGTGCTACCTCCCCTGGGACCCCCCTGTGGACAACTTCATGTTCTCTGCCTTCCTCTCCTTCTGGTCCTACATCATCATCCTCAACACCGTGGTCCCTATTTCCCTCTACGTCAGGTAGGGAGAGGAAAGGTTTAAAACCTTAAAACGTCTCACCTCTTAAGCTATTTTGAAGACAAACACTTTTGAAAATGTATTCTTTACAGCCATTTCCCCAGACATGGTCCCATTGCACTTATGGCCTGGTTCACACTGCAAGCAAAATTCAGTCTAGTTCGATATCAGTCACAATCATCATTTTCCTTTTCTGGCACTCTGTCCCCCACAGCAGTGCCTGTGTGTTTCCTGTTGAGCAGCTCTAGGCCCGCCACCAGTTTCATCAAAACGTTGAGTCTGTCCAAAAATGTCAACACCGCTGCACCTCAATTTATCAATGAAACAGCCGCTGTCTTCAGTGCCTCCATGTTTACTTCTGGGCATGATGCGTTTCACACCTTTGTAATTGTTGGCATGCGGGGTGGTTCAGACTGTGACGGCTTCACACTAGAGGGCCATATTGGCCTTAAAACTAAATGTACAATGTGAATTGTATCAAAACGGATCCAAGCAGGCACTGAATCTGAAGTGGCCATTAAGTCTTGCAGTGTGAACTATGACCTGGCATTATTGCTGTTTGTTCATTTTGTGTTTTGTTCGGCGCTCCCTCCTCAGGTAAGAGGGGGAACTGCAGGTGTGTTCCCTTAGCATTGTTAAAGAGAACAGATGTGTGCAGGTGTGTTCCCTTAGCATTGTTAAAGAGAACAGATGTGTGCAGGTGTATTCCCTTAGCATTGTTAAAGAGAACAGATGTGTGCAGGTGTGTTCCCTTGGCATTGCTAAAGAGAACAGATGTGTGCAGGTGTGTTCCCTTGGCATTGTTAAAGAGAACAGATGTGTGCAGGTGTGTTCCCTTAGCATTGCTAAAGAGAACAGATGTGTGCAGGTGTGTTCCCTTAAGGCTGCCCCACACTACACGATTTTTTAATCTTATGCGATTTTTGAGTCGGAGTACACCACACACATAACGAGAATCGCAGGCGATTTGTTGCTCTCCGATCCTACATAAGATTAGAACACAAGACGGAACACCACACACTTATAGGATAATCTTATCAGATTCTCGGCCGTGTAGGCTACGTCATCCAGCACGAGACAAGAGATCGAGAGACAAGAGATTGTAGATCTAGAGCAGCGGTTCCCAAACTTTTTTTCCTGCGCACCCCCTTTACGTCCCAACCGGGTTGGCGCACCCCCAATCCCCACTTCAAAAAGAAGGAAAAAAAAACGCAACAAAGCTTTGTTTTATCGCCATATAAAGACTCATGTTTACTCATGCGCAAATAACCAGAACACGCATGACAATAACAACATCAACAAATATACAACAAATAGGACAGCCAAGGGACACGACTGACGTTGTGTGCAAGATCTGCTCATGTGTGATACGCGCAATAGACGGGCAGACGACCGATCTACATGACCACTTTATGCGCCTCGCAGAAGTTAATAGAAATGATGATAAACAAAATATCACAGAGCATAGAGCAGGATTGTGAACGTTTACAATGTATCATGTCAATTTACAATCTGCAAAATGTGTCTGTGTCGTGGTGTTTGCAACGGAATTTGTTTAAGATATAAAACCATTTCATTTAACACACACGCACTAAAACAGATATTTTCGTTTTAAAATAAATATTTGGAAACGAAAATTGAAAAGTGAGGCGCCGGGGGAGGGGGCATCACGATGGTGACTCTCCATCGTGATGTGATGGCATTATGGAGCACCCTCGGGTCAGTGTGTGTGTGTGTGTTTTGCGTGTGTGTTTGTGTGTGCGTGCGTCGCTATTATGTTGACTACACACTCAACATGCCGAAAATATCTATCATGTTGGATAACCCCGATTTTGAGATCGGGTGGTCTTAAGTTTATGAGATTCTATCTTAGAACACTACGGCAGACAGGATAATCTTGGCCGATTTTCGTCCCGATTCGGCTGCCATGGGAACGCCACCCCGATTCTCGTAAGGGGCAAATCGGCCACGATATCGGGATATTTATCTTGTAGTGTGGGGTCAGCTTTAGTGTTGCTAAAGATGACAGATGTGTGCAGGTGTGTTCCCTTAGCGTTGCTAAAGAGGACAGATGTGTGCATATGTATTCCCTTAGCGTTGTTAAAAAGGACAGATGTGTACAGATGTGTTTGTTAGTGTTGCAAAAAGAGGACAGATGTGAATAGATGTGTTCCCTCAGCGTTGTTATAGAGGATAGATGTGGACAGATGTGTTCCCTCAGCGTTGTTTAAGAGGACAGATGTGGACAGATGTGTTCCCTCAGCGTTGTTTAAGAGGACAGATGTGGACAGATGTGTTCCCATAGCGTTGTTACAGAGGTATGTGTCATCTGCTAAAGGCTTTGATCCAAAGCATCTCACACTTCATTCTAACTAAATGCCACTTGTTGCCAGACAACTGGGGAAATTGATCTGCTTCAGCTCAAACTCACCATAGCTATACATACTCAACAGAGATCAAAACCTGTTCAGACATAAGGCTTGGGTCATAGACGTCCCAGAACTTATTTCCTAAGCACATGAGAGTGAGCATAAGGGTTATATTTCCAGTCCAAAATGATGCCCCACAGTGCAATGATGTGATGCAAATAGATTGAATACAAAATCAATGAATAAAAATCCATTGTGCTAACCTTAATGGAATCAAGTGTTTTGCTTTGGACATCCTTTTAAATTGCTTTGCATTACTGTCAAGCAGCATTGCATTATGTTCCAGGCATTTTGAAACTTGCAACTCCTTTTTTGAATGTTTCACTGTGTGAAACATCTATTCTCTTCCTTAACATTTCCTACTAATCAATTGAATCCCTGAGCCCACCCACTGCTCCCTCTAACTACAGCTCTGAGCTGCTGTTACACCAGCGTTTGACCTCTCCCCTATCCCTGCTCCTACGAGCTGATGTTGTGTGTGTTGACAGCGTGGAGGTGATCCGGCTGGGCCACAGCTACTTCATCAACTGGGACCGGCAGATGTTCTGCTCTCAGTGCCTCACGGCCGCCGAGGCCCGGACCACCACCCTCAACGAGGAGCTGGGACAGGTGGGCTTCACTGGGTTAGAGGAGGAGCTGGGACAGGTGGGCTTCACTGGGTTAGAGGAGGAGCTGGGACAGGTGGGCTCCACTGGGTTAGAGGAGGAGCTGGGACAGGTGGGCTCCACTGGGTTAGAGGAGGAGCTGGGACAGGTGGGCTCCACTGGGTTAGAGGAGGAGCTGGGACAGGTGGGCTCCACTGGGTTAGAGGAGGAGCTGGGACAGGTGGGCTCCACTGGGTTAGAGGAGGAGCTGGGACAGGTGGGCTCCACTGGGTTAGAGGAAGGGCTCTACGAGACCACCGCAGGAGGACGTAGCATCAGGGCCCCGGGACTGTGTCACACAATGCTCACACAAATAAGTGTCAGGTCTTAAGAAGTCGAATGGGATCTAGAGAGCAACTCTATCCGTCTGTCTGTCCCTCCGTATGTCTGTCTCGTGTCTTCTATCAGCTGACAACCATTTTTATTGTTTAAACTGTAACTTTGAGTGCATGAAGCAGTAGCGCCTGCCCCCTTCACACGTCAACAGAGGGCGTTTTATTGAGGACATTTCTGCTGACAAATCTTAACTTTAGTTCCAAAACACCTCTCATGTCCACCATGAAAAATACACACAAATGTCGAGTGAACTTGGTATTTTGAGTGTATTTTGTGTGCTTCGTCAATTGCCAATTTATTGTCGATTAATATGTATTATTATGATTAGGTGGAATACATCTTCAGTGACAAGACTGGGACTCTCACGCAAAATATAATGACCTTCAACAAATGTTCCATCAATGGCCAAGTGTATGGTATGTAGACACTGATTTACAACATTTGGCACACACATGCCATCATCTTCATCATCATCATATCTAACTATGTCTGTGTTTAACCATCAGGTGAAATAACAGACCCCCTGGAACCTAAGCCAAAGGTGGACCTCCTTAAGTTACTACTCACCAGTAACATGCGCACATTTTACTCTCCCAAAGGCACAACACCCGCAAGCTTATCTCGTGTGTGTGTGTGTGTGTGTGTGTGTGTGTGTGTGTCCTGATCCATCCAGAGACTGGACTTCACAGCCTTCAACCCCCTGGCAGACCCGGACTTCTGCTTCCACGACGTGGGGCTGCTGGAGTCGGTGAAAGTGGGCGAGCCACGCACACACGACTTCTTCCGCCTGCTGTCCCTCTGCCACACGGTCATGAGCGAGGAGAAGAGCGAGGGTGAGGAGACCCTGCCACCCCGAGAGGGTCAGAGACCGGAGGCTGGAGAGGAGCACTGATGCATGGATGTGTGGATGAATGGATGAATGGATGATTGGAAGTGTTGATAATTGGACAAATGGATTACAAGATGGATAGATAGATGGATGGATGGATGGATAGATAATATATATATAGATAGATAGATGGACGGATGGATGGATAGATGGATGGATAGATGGATAGATGGACTGATGGATGGATAGATGGATGGATAGATGGATAGATGGACTGATGGATGGATAGATGGATGGATAGATGGATAGATGGACTGATGGATGGATAGATAGATGGATAGATGGATGGATAGATGGATAGATAGATGGATAGATGGATGGATAGATATATAGATAGATAGATGGATGGATGGATGGATGGATAGATGATATATATATAGATAGATAGATGGACGGATGGATGGATAGATAGATAGATGTACAGTGTGCGTGTATGTACATTATGGCTGGCTGAGCAGATGTTTTTCTTGTCTCTTATCTCTCCCTCCCTGCATCCAGGGGAGCTGTTGTACAAGGCCCAGTCTCCAGACGAAGGCGCCCTGGTCACGGCCGCCAGGAACTTTGGCTTTGTATTCCGCTCGCGGACCCCCGGCACCATCACGGTCTCTGAGCTGGGGCGGCCCGTCACATACTCCCTGCTGGCCATCCTGGACTTCAACAACATACGCAAACGCATGTCTGTCATCGGTGAGAGCCCACCCTGACTAAAACCATAGACTGTATTCACTTCAATCAGGAGAGACGAGTTGGAACGGAATTGATCATGTATTGCAATATCCATTTGGCGATAGGACTCATGAATGCGTACATGTGAATAGGTGAATAGATAGTAGAGGTATTGTGGTCGGAGATCCCTGCTGCTCCGGATGCTGCTGGTCACTGGAATGGGGCTGACTCCGGTGGAGTCAGAAGGGAGAAGGGAAGGCCAGCAGCCATTCTCACACTGACCTGTACCATTGGGTACCATAAGAATGACATCTACCTGAATGCAGACTATATTCATTTAGCCGATTTTCACACGTTTTTTACGGTTTTAAAATCTTTTAGTGTCCCAGGGGACTAGGAGTGCCGGGCGTTGGATCAGGCCTTCATATCGCGGGGGGGTGTGATGTGGTCGATTGTTATGTGGAGTCCAGGAAAAGTCCTGCTATTAGTTCCTTGTCGTTGACCAATAGGATGACAGGGTCCTCTCTGGTGCATACAGTATATGTAGTCACGGCACAGAGAAAGAAGAGACAGTGTGTGTGGAACGTTAAAACATCTGTTACCTCAAGCTCTCTTTGAGTTTTATGTTTGAACACAAGCCCGTCAGCATCACACAGTTTCTTGACCCTCTACCTGGACGGCCTTAATCTCGCACTAGGTGGTAAAAGAGTATGGTTAGGGTGGTAATTGTAGGGCTGCCTCCCGGGCCTCAGGTGAATGCCTTACCTGACCTGGTGAG
>NC_140278.1:2097550-2110050 GCF_964030765.1 Micromesistius poutassou
ACCAACTGCAAAGTACTGAAATCCAAATGAAAGTATAATTCTATTTAGATTTGTTATCCTTTATGTACAGATTTTTTTTAACATTGTAATTTGTTGTCACCTATTGCTTGCAGTACCTCCATATTCCCGTAGGCATTGTGTGCTGTTTGACCTGGGATCTGTTTCTCAGAGACTGCGGTGAACATTGGCTACTCCTGCAAGATGCTGACGGACGACATGGGGGAGGTGTTCATCGTCAACGGCCACACAGTGCAGAGTGTGAGACAGGAACTGAGGTCCGTCCGTTATGCCCGGCCCAAATCGTTCTGTCTGGCTCTTTGTTTCATTGTCCTTGCATGTCTGACTCTCTGGATCACTGCTGCTGTCAGCCGTTAGCCTAAGTGCACTATGCTGTGCCTTTTAGTATCCAATCATGTTCCTTGCACTGTCCATGTGTATTCTCTCTCTCTCTCTCTCTCGCTCTCTCTCTCTCTCTCTGTCTCTCTCTCTCTCTCTCTCTCTCTCTATATATATATATATATATATATATATATATATATATATATATACATATATATAAAATAAACCATATATATACATATATATATGGTTTATTTTCATTTTTGTACATGTCCCATTTCAGTGATTTTCATGTTTGCTCAGCTGTATTTGCCTTGGTTGTTGTTAACACAGTCCTCTAACAGCTGTCCCTCACAGCAGCGCTGCTCTCTGTCCCTCTCTCTCTCCCCCCCCCCTCTCTCTCTCTCTCTCTCTCTCTCTCTCTCTCTCTCTCTCTCTCTCCCCCTCTCTCTCTCTCTCTCTCTCTCTCTCTCTCTCTCTCTCTCTCTCTCTCTCTCTCTCTCTCCCCCTCTCTCTCTCTCTCTCTCTGTGTATGGCCCGGTGAGGGGCTGTTGACCTCAGTTAAGTGTCTCTCTGTTTGTCTTTGTCGACAGGAGGGCCAGGGAACGCATGGTTGAGCTTTCCCAAACCCAAGGAGGAGCAGGAGGAGCAGGAGGAGGAGCAGGAGAAGGAGCAGGAGGAGCAGGAGGAGGGGCAGAAGGTGGATCAGGAGGAGCAGAAGAAGGAGCAGGAGAAGGAGCAGGAGGAGCAGGAGGAGGGGCAGAAGGTGGATCAGGAGGAGCAGAAGAAGGAGCAGGAGTAGGAGGAGGGGGAGCAGGAGGAGGAGCAGAAGAAGGAACAGGGGGAGCAGAAGGAGGAACAGAAGGTGGAGCAGGAGGAGGAGGAGGAGCAGGAGGCAGAGCAGCAGAAGGAGCAGGAGGAGGAGGAGCAGGAGGAGGAGGAGGGCATGACAGCTGTCCAGAGGGGTGGAGTGAGGTCTGTCTGATAAGGAATGGAAATGGGGCCAATGAACCAACAGTAGAATATGAAGGAGGGGAGAAACAGCAGAGTGATCCTCCTCCTCCTCCTCCTCATGCTCCTGCTCCTCTTTCTCCTCCTCCTCCTGCACCACCTCCACCACCTTCCTCCTTCTCCATGGACAACATCTCGGGAGAGTTTGCTCTGGTCATCAGCGGCCACAGCCTGGTAAAACGGTTACACACACACACACACACACACACACACACACACATAAACACAGTAAAACATAGCCTGGCTATTGCCAGACCAAGCTCAATCGTAGATTGCACGTTGGTCTGGGGAGGCTGCTGGCATTTTCTTCAGCACAAGAGGCGTGATCAACAGGCGTAGTTCAAATGACTCTGTACACAATTGGATAGTCAACCAATCGACCAACAGAGTGACGCATGCAGAGTGACGGGTGTCAACAAACGTGATTGTTTTGCAGCACAATTGGTTGCAATGGCATCTAACCTTTTTTGCAGGTTGTGCAAAATTAATACGAAAGTGGAGGGTATATACTGTCAATTGAGCGATATTTTTGTTAAAGCTAAGAAGCCTATGAGCATCGCCGACAGGTTTGCAGGCATAGGGTTGACGGTCGTGCGAGAGTCAGGCAAATCAGAACGAATTTGCAATTGCTGCATTACTTTTCTCTCACACCTTCAGCACGATTTGACCGCGTACTGGTTAAACCAGCCAATAGCGCGCCAGGGGGAAAAGCCAGCTTGGTGATTCACTCCAGTAGAAGCGGTTCGGAAACAGGAAGAAAATTATTGCTCCTCTCCAGCCCCTGCTTCAGGGCGAATTCAAATCACCGGTAGAACGGGCTGGGGGTACCCAGTCTAATTAAAACACACATATATGATAAAATACACACAGACACCAACTATCAAAAAGAATCAATACAAGTACATCTGCACATGTACAAGCAAACAAACACATACATGCGTGCATTTAACATGCACATGACACTACTAATCACCAGCCACTGTCCTAAAACAGTTTTTGATCTTTGCATACATCACGTGCTCATGATGTATGCATGTAATAGTTTATCAGTTCAAATGTATTTGTTTGTACGGAAGAGGATTAGGGCCACATGTGAAAAAATTTAGTTTAAAAGTCTGAGGATAAAGTCTGAATTCTGAGATTAAAGTCAGAATTCTGACTTTAATCCCAGAATTCTGACTTTATTCTCAGAATTTTGAGAATGAAATCTGAATTCTGGGATTAAAGTTAGAATTCTGATTTTAATCTCAAGGGAAATTCCTTACAGCCTACCTGTATGGAACCAAGTTCAGTGAGAATCCCTTTGTAACATACAGGATGGGAACCACACGCTGACCCAAGATTAGGGACACATGATGTTTTTTGTGTTCTGAGTTTTAAATCATAATAATTAAAATAATTAAATCCATAATTCTGAGACTAAATTATATAAATCTCAGAATTCTGACTTTATTCTCAGAATTCAGATTTTATTCTCAGAATTCTGACGTTAATCTCAGAATTCTGACTTTAATCCAAGAATTCCGATTTTATTCGCAGAACTCAGAAACTCAGAACACACAAGAACACAACAAGAAAAAAGCACATGTGTCCCGAATCCTCTTCTGTAAATTTGAGACTCTTTAAGTCTCAAACTAATACTGCTTTTGCGCAAATAGCTAATAGGAAGAAGTACAGAGAGAGAGAGACTCTTCTGAATCGCTGTGAACTTGTTTCTCCTATATTGCAATATAAAAACTCAAAAAAAGACCCACATCACTCTCCTAGATCTCTCTCACACACTAGGAACAGGAGTAACTGTGACCTCCTTCCTGTCTGGCCGCCTCCTGACTTCCTGCAGGCCCACGCTCTGGAGGCAGACATGGAGGCGGAGCTGCTGATGACGGCGTGCGCCTGCAAGGCGGTGATCTGCTGCCGGGTGACGCCCATGCAGAAGGCCCTGGTGGTGGAGCTCATCAAGAAGCACAAGAAGGCCGTCACCCTGGCCATCGGGGACGGGGCCAACGACGTCAGCATGATCAAGAGTAAGAGGGAGGGGGGCGGCCCGGTGGCTCAATGGGCAGAGTGCGTACCGCTGAGGCTCAGAGTAAGAGAGAGGGGCCCCGGTGGCTCAACGGGCAGAGTGCGTACCGCTGAGGCTCACTCGAAGCGACCGGGGTTTGATTCCTGTCCCCGGTGGTCCTTTGCTGCATTTCCTCCCCTCTCTCTCTCCCATTATCTTCCTATCTCACTCTCATCATAAAATGCAAAAATAAATGTTTAAAATATAGAGTAAGAGAGTAAGAGTAAGAGTAAGAGAGTAAGAGAGAGGGAGGAGGGAGAGATCTCTAACACAAATGCCATTGGGGGAAAAACAGGACAGAGTTAAAGACAGAAATATAATTGTTCTTTGGTTGTCTCTTTCTTTTAAGCTTTTTGGGATAGTCCATGTAAAGGTTCCAAGATAGTTTTGCTGTTTGCACGTTTATAGTAATTAACCCAATGGCCAAATAGTTGTCAAATAAATATATAAGATATATATACATACATATGAAAAAAATATACATATGGAAAAAAGAAGCATTCATTATAAGACGAAAGTAGAGAGATGAGAAAAAATTATCAAAAATGTTAATCATAAAATTACAAAACAAATGCAAAGGGCTAAAAAAAAATGTACATTATTCTGAATCATAAATAAATGAATAAATTCAGAGAGATGGGGAAAAAAGAGACCAAAAAAAAAGGAACCACAGTTATTACCACCAGCGATTGCCCAAGTCTGGGGACTGGGGGGACCACAGATAAAGCAGAAGGACATGTTGTTCTGCTGGGACCGCAGGCCGGGAGGGAGGTGAGGAAACCTGTTGCAGCAGTGTGTCCCCATCAGGTGGGTACAGGCGGTTCAGAGCGCTGCTCCTGTGTGCTGTTTGCCCAAGCAAAACAGAAACATGACCATGATTAGACAGACACCGACACACATTATCCAGGCACACATTATCCAGGCACACATTATCCACATTATTCGGCATCATTCCCACTCTACTTCTGACTCAACCACAGTACATTTTATGATTTTTCACTCAAACATTGACCAAGTAATCACATTTAGACCATTATACATATAAAAACAGATTTTTGGTCTTTTTATATGTTTTTGGTTTATCCCTGCTTTGTTTGTTTTCTCTTTGTCTCAATGACTTTCCTCTGACCTTGTTTGTGACATCCCCCTGCTCTAGCCCCAGCTAGTTTTAACAAAAACCAGACTTTTCCGGATGCCGCGCGCCCTAAAAAACATATTTCACCTAACTGCTGAGCGGTTCTTGTTTTACTGGCGTTAAAATAAATCATTGAGTGGAATTATACTTAAAAAGCACAAGGTGTTTAGCGACTCCACATTCATTTACAAGGGGCCCCTGTGAGCCTCATTTACAACGGGCCCCTGTGGAGCCTCTTCCCGTTCCTCGCTCACATTCTCCTCGTTTACATCGTTGTTAATATCACAAATACACCTTCCTCTCTGTCCTCATCGCCCCCTCACTTTTTCTCTCTGGATGTCTCTATCCATCTCCCCCTCTCTTTTCCCCTCTGCCCCTCTCCATCTCTCTCTCTCTCTCCCCCCCTCTCTCTCCCCCTCCCTCTCTCCCTCTCTCTCTCTCTCCTCTCTCTCTCTCTCCCTCTCCCCCCCTCTCTCTCTCTCTCTCCCTCTCCCTCTCTCTCTCCTCCCTCTCTCTCCCTCTCTCCAGGTGCTCACATCGGGGTGGGGATCTCGGGTCAGGAGGGCATCCAGGCGGTGCTGGCCAGTGACTACTCCTTTGCCCAGTTCCGCTTCCTGCAGCGCCTCCTGCTGGTGCACGGCCGCTGGTCCTACCTGCGCATGTGCCGCTTCCTCTGCTACTTCTTCTACAAGAACTTTGCCTTCACCATGGTGCACTTCTGGTTCGGCTTCTTCTGCGGGTTCTCCGCCCAGGTCTGCTTTGAGAAGGGGTGGGACAGACAATTGACAAATTCATTTGAGGGGCATTGATAGTGTAGTGGATAGGGTTCGACTCCCAGCCGACAGGTACTTGGTTCGATCCCTGCAGTCTACCTGTAGCCGTCCCTGGGCCAGATGCCCTATAACCCGCTCCTGCTCCTTAATGAGCTGTACGCTAACTCACTGTGAGTCACTCCACAGCATTGACTGAACGACTACATAGGCATTGAGCGGTTGGACTGCTGACATGTTCTTTGTGTGTGTGCGTGCGTGCATCTGTGTTTGTGTGTCCCAAATCTAGACAGTGTATGACCAGTACTTCATCACGCTCTACAACATTCTCTACACGTCTCTACCTGTGCTCGCCATGGGGATATTTGACCAGGTACGTCAAGGCGGGTACAACACAGTGCAGCAGTTTTTCTCCACGTCATGAGTGCACTTCACGTGTTCATGTGTGCCCGGGCTCCGCACAGGACGTCCCGGACCGGCGGAGCCTGGAGTACCCCAAGCTGTACGAGCCGGGCCAGCTCAACCTGCTGTTCAACAAGCGCGAGTTCTTCATCTGCATCTCCCAGGGCATCTACACCTCGCTGGTGCTGTTCTTCGTGCCCTACGCCGTGCTGTCCGACGCCAGCCAGGACACCGCCGAGCCCCTGGCTGACTACCAGACCTTCTCCGTCACCACGGCGACGGCCCTGGTCATCGTAGTCAGCGTCCAGGTGGGTCGAGGGTTGGTGTAGAGAGGGTTCTGGGATGTCCCGGCAGAGGGTTCTGGGTGCATGCCCCCTGGTGTCCCGGTACAGGTGCCCCGCCTGGTGGCGTCCTTGACGTGTATGAAGGTCAAAGATGAAGTAGTGACAGTAGAATAGAATAAGGGATTGAGCCGATCTTTGGTTTAACTTTGTGGATTCTGTTGTGAATGGATGTCAGTTATACTTAACCCAATTTCCCTCCTTTGTTTCCGACTGTGTTTCTGTGTGTGTGTGTGTGTGTGTGTGTGTGTGTGTGTGTGTGTGCAGATCGCTCTGGACACAGGCTATTGGACGGTCATCAACCATGTGTTTGTGTGGGGCTCGCTGGGCTTATTCTTCAGCATCATGTTGGCCATGCACAGCCAGACTCTCTTCAGCTCCTCCCCCAACCAGTTCCACTTCGTCGGTCAGTCCCCGCCTCCCTTTCTCCTTTCCTATTCGGCGAGACGTTCAGGACACGCGTTAAAGCAGTTACCCACGGTCAGATCAGATGAAAGTTGGATTCAACCTCTAGTGTAGAGTAGACGCTGGAGGTACACTGTGCCTCTCCTGCGCCCTGTTGACCTACGGCGTGTAGCTTCAGGTTTGGAGAGGTGTTAATTAAGGTGAAGCTCCCTTCTGGCTACGCCTGTGATGTAAGACCAGCGCTGTACCCAAGAAGTACGGATGAGTCAGCTTAAGATGGCACTCCTTCTGGAAAAGAATCAACCACAGTAAACTAGGTTAGGCCTCACTGCGTGACGTGATGCGCTGGTGTAATTAAGGGTTAATTAAGGTGTGATTAATGAATGTCTGTGTTTCCAGGCAGCGCACAGAGCACTTTACTGCAGCCGGTGGTATGGCTGACCATCGCCTTGGCAACAGTGATCTGTATCGTCCCAGTTCTGGCGTTCCGCTTCCTCAAGCTTGACCTGAAGCCCCAGCTGTCTGACACGGTAAACACACGTACACACGTACACATGTACACACATACATGTACATACACATACACGCTGTACAAATACCTAGACAAACCACACATACACTGACTCACACACATGCATGCAGAAGTGTGTGTGTGTGTGTGTGTGTGTGTGTGTGTGTACAGAGTGCATGTCATTACCCTCATGAGCTCTGGAACACCGCCAATTTTGACGTAGTTGAATTGCTCTAACCAGAGGAAGAGTCATCAGTAGCATGTTTAATCCTGTCAGGATTCCTGACAAGATTCCTATCAGGATTCCTGTCAGGATTTCTGACGGTGACAGAAATAATTTTCTGGCAGCAACTGGCAAAAGTATGTGAATGTAAAATGTAATAGTCTAGAGTCTAGTTTTGGAAAGAGAAGTTTTGGAAGAGATATTCTAACCCGCCCCCATCACTCCCTGCAGGTGCGCTACACACAGCTGGTGCGGCAGAAGAAGCGCAAAGCGGTGTGCTTCAGCGGGGGGGCGGGGGTCCGCGGGGCGGCGGGCAGCACGTCGGAGGGCCGGCTGGGGGCCCGCGGGGGCTCCCGGAGGTCCGGCTACGCCTTCGCCCACCAGGAGGGCTTCGGCGAGCTGATCACGTCGGGCAAGAACATGCGTCTGTCCTCGCTGGCGCTGGCGTCCTTCGCCTCGCGCCACAGCTCCAGCTGGATCGACACGCTGCGCAAGAAGAAGCACGGCCACGCCCCGACCCCGCCCGGCGCCGCCTCTGGCGACAGCAGCCCCGCCCCCAGCTGCGTGTCCGGCTCGGCCGCGCCCCCGCTGTCCAACTCCCCCTCGGTGCTGGGGGGCTCCCAGGACGCGGCCATAGAGGAGGAGGAGGCCCGCACGCCCCCGCCCTCCCCGCTCCAGGCCCAGCCCGGCTCCTCCACGTCGCACTTAAGACCCCCCACCTCAGAGCCCGTTCAGGGCCCCTCCGCTGGGGGCCCTGGGGATACGGGCCCTTCGGCACAGGGAGAGGCGGGGGGCTGGACCCTCAGTCTTGGAGCTGTGCAGGTGATCTGCTGTTCTCGATGTATTGATCAGAAGCTTCATGGTGGATCACATTCCCTGTGAAGCTTCATGGTGGATCACACTCCCTGTGAAGCTTCATGGTGGATCACACTCTCTGTGAAGCTTCATGGTGGATCACACTCCCTGTGAAGCTTCATGGTGGATCACATTCCCTGTGAAGCTTCATGGTGGATCACACTCTCTGTGAAGCTTCATGGTGGATCACACTCCCTGTGAAGCTTCATGGTGGATCACATTCCCTGTGAAGCTTCATGGTGGATCACATTCCCTGTGAAGCTTCATGGTGGATCACACTCTCTGTGAAGCTTCATGGTGGATCACATTCCCTGTGAAGCTTCATGGTGGATCACACTCTCTGTGAAGCTTCATGGTGGATCACACTCCCTGTGAAGCTTCATGGTGGATCACACTCCCTGTCTTCTAGTCTTCTAGGGTCGCTGGTTAGGACCCTGGCTGACATTGAACCCTCCCCTCTCCCCTCTGTCCAACAGGAGGCCCTGTCCAACTGGAGGAGCCTTGGCGTTCGCTCCAGCAGCCCTGGCCCCCCCTCTCTCTGCTAGGGACCCCAGAGGAGGCCGTGCAGCCGGGGAAGAGTCCTGGAATGTGTGGGAGGAGACGGCTGCTGGATCAGTCCATGATGATTGTGGACAAAGAGCAGATATAGCCCCGTAGCAAAGCCACTCTGAGAGAAGAGTTGAATACGTTTCCCTACTGGGGATTAGCTCGAAATATTATTTCCGGCGCGATCACTGTGTGCGGCTAGAACATGAACTCAGAAACACTTGCAACATTATTTATCTAACAGAGAGGGTTGTTAAGTAAAGGCTATGATTAATGTGATATCATCCCCTTGATGCCACAACATATTGAAATGGATTCATCTTGACTACCCTCCCTCCAATCCAAGCATATATACAAATGTGATGCAATATGAAATGACAGAGCCATAACCACATTTCATGAAACAGATAGTAAACCTTTAAAGCCCGTAAGAGGAGTTGGATAAAATTAGTTAGCATTTTCTCCCACGCAAGCGGTACCTCAGACGAGCTCCATTGACCCGATGCAGCATTGCCGTATTTAGATTGACTGGAAAATACCTCTAGGGTCGCTCTATGTATACGCCCTCCCAGTCGGGTTATTGTACAGGTTTTTGCTGTGAGGGCAGCATTAGGAACATGTGGATCATTGCGTAGAAATTGTATTTTTGCTAAATATTTTGGCTTGCAACAGTTCTATAGATGCGTCAGAATAAGCCTAATAGTCCACTTAAGTCAGTTACAGGTGTACACCTCTGGGGTGGGGGTTTTAAAGTCTGTGTTTACTGTAGTTCTCAGTGAGAACGTTATTTTAAATGTATTGAACACAACAAGAGCAGGCTTTCACTGTCTGTCACACTGCTCCTACCTCGGCTGGCGCGGCCTCGTGGTCATATGCATCACATTGATGAGAGAAACACAGCACTGTGGCCAGACCAGAGGGGAGCGCTCTCTCTCATCGCCTTTCAACCTGCTTTGCGATTCAAGCGGGTACGTGGGTGCTGATAATGGGGGAGGAAGGTGTGCATCTCTGATAACATTTCAGAAAAAGCCATACTTTAGGGGGAATTAAGTTCATGTATATGTGGCTTGGCAACAGAAAGACAACATGTAATAACGAGACATATGCTTTTATTTTTGGAGAAATGAGAAGGTTGTGGAATCAGTAGGCCTATACACGTGTAATAAAGGGTGCTTCACATTTGTTTTAGGTTTTTTTTAAAGATTGGAATGAACCACAGCTGAAGTCCAACTCCCCGACTCTGGCTGAGAACTATTTCATCACGTGACCCTTCCACACAGCAGGGGAAATATGCAGTGTTACAAATGCTTTGGTCAAGTACTGACCCAGAAATAGACGAGTGGCAAAATCATTGATAAGCGGAGATCAGATCGCCGTGCACTCTACTACTACTACAGCTGGTAGCCAATGAGGCGACATGTGAAGCAGATCGGGAGTAAAGAATACCTAGAGAGTGGAGGCTTGGTGTGGTCAGGGAGTAAAGAATAGCTAGAGAGTGGAGGCTTGGTGTGGTCAGGGAGTAAAGAATACCTAGAGGCTTGGTGTGGTGAATAAAGCTCATTGAGGTTAGTATGGCCTGGAGTTTGTTTGTTATTTTTACTCAACCCAATAAACCTTTTTTTGCAACTCTGTCCAGTCGTTTCTTATGTATGTCATGGATAGGATGATCATTGTTTGTTAATGATAATAGTAATGATAACGAGGATGATGATAAGGATTATAAGACAAGGAATACATTAACATAAAAAAATAATGAATACATTTTTACAGGAGTTTTACAGCATTTGTTTTTAAACTGAATTATATAATGGCCTATCGTTATATTAATGTAGGTTAAATGTCAATGTAGGTAAAAAGTATGTTAAAAATTTTTTTCTCCTTTTTACACATAGGGCTATGAGCAGGGGTGCGGATCCGATGTCAGGATTGGGGGGGACACAAAAGTGATTTTTTTTTTTTTTTTGCCTGTATGCAACTCATGCCATGCCACCATAAATCACAACTTTGTAGAGGCTCACCATATCATTCAAAAAGTACTGCACAGGGAATTATTTATTGTGCTTACCTTTCTTGTTTATTTGTCCTAAACAGCCAACAGCACGTATCACTGCTTACTTAACTGTTATATTAGTAAATCATAATTTTAAGGGTCTCGGGCATGCAATGTCTACTCATGTTCTTATCTTTTGCCTCCCTCCAACCCTCCCAGATCCCCAATTCTTCTCACCATCTTCCTTTTCTCCCAGTCTATGGGACTACTTTATGCATGATTAATTGATATGGATGAATATCAAAATATGAAGCCCTAACCAAGTCGTGTAAACTAACTGATCATGTTTTTACAATGCCAGTTATGCTGGTAAACAAACACAGTTCTAAGAGCACAATAAACACAACACAAGTTGACCCAACAAAATCTGATTAATTGACATAAATTTATATAAAATCATTCCTTGTTTGTTTTCATCTGTCATTTTCCAGGACTCCCTGGAAGAAGAGATCCTGTATGATAGTATTAGTATTATACTTTCGATTAAAATTACTCACAGAAAGGAATCTGCTTCTGCAGCAAATTACCAGAGCCCCAGCCACTTTCAAGAGCTGAGAGAAAGATTGAGGGGGTCATTTTTTTTTAAAGCCTGCTGTCATCAGCGTCTGTGTAAGAAACTACCCGTTCATTTGCGTTGTAGTGGAGGAGAGATGGAATGTGGAGTTGTCAAACATCATTTGTTCCACCATTTCAATCATTTATTTTTAGATGTGAATCAAAAATGTGAAGAATGTGAAGTCTGAAAATACATTTGTTCAATTTTGAATAATTTAGGGTATTTTTATTGGGGGGGGACAATTCATGTTTTTCAGAAATTGAGGGGGACATGTCCCCCCCGTCCCCCCAGGATCTGCACCCATGGCTATGAGCCAATTTCGTCTTTGCAACTCTAGATTAAAAGAAGCCAGGCTGCTGTGCTGTGGGGAAGAGGGCAGAGACCAGTGTTTCACAACCCAGCCGGTCTGGAAAGAGGAAACAAGGCTCTACGCACCGACTCTCCGGCTGTATTTATCAGCTCAACAAGAATCACCAACATGTTTGTTACTGCTGTACTGGCAATGTACCTCTGTAACAGAACAAGTAGCCTATTTTACGAGTTTCCAACGAGTTTCAAACGTTAAAGGCGGTCGTGTGGATGCGTGAAGATGCGTGTTTTCGCAGCGCTGCTCTGTGCTGCCGCTCTGGGCTGCATGTCTCCGGTCGGCGGTTACTTTGAGGGAACGTGTCTTAAGGAAGGTGAGTTCAACCATCGGAACATGAACAAGCAATAGGGATGCCTGTTTTACTTTTTATAAGAAATATTATAAGGCTTGTGCGATTTTATGGAATAATTGCATTATTTGTAGGAGTCATATGCAATTTTAAAGTAGTAGTAAAGTAGTAAAATACAATTAAAGACATAATAGACAACATAATTGATAGAATATTATATAATTCTTTATTGTCATTGCACATGATGTGTGTGTGATGTGTGTGTGTGTGTGTGTGTGTGTGTGTGTGTGTGTGTGTGTGTGTGTGTGTGTGTGTGTGTGTGTGTGTGCTCGCTCGTTCGTGTGTGTGTGTGTGTGTGTGCTCACTCGTGTGTGTGTGTGTGTGTGTGCTCACTCGTGTGTGTGTGTGTGTGTGTGTGTGTGTGTGTGTGTGTGTGTGTTCACTCGTGTGTGTGTGTGTGTGTGTGTGTGTGTGTGTGTGTGTGCTCACTCGTGTGTGTGTGCTCACTCGTGTGTGTGTGTGTGTGTGTGTGTGTGTGTCTATTTGTGTTTGCGTGTGTGTTCATGTGTGTGTGCGGGCAGATGATCCAGGCAGGTGGATTGTTTGTGTGAGTCGGTTCTTGTTGTGCTAAAGTGGAC
>NC_140278.1:2115050-2120050 GCF_964030765.1 Micromesistius poutassou
AGATGACAAATGCTGACTTAAAATGTGGTCAATGAATGGCTATGCGCTCACACAATGCTTAAAATACAGTACCATCACAGGGGGCCTGTCATACCATACACTTTACATATTTACATCCCATATATACCATACACATTTTCCTTATCGCCGACAAACTTAAACAGCAGAGGTTTAACTGCTTCACACGTAATGCTGTGTCGGGGATGTCAATCAATGAACATACCCCCCCTGTGGATGGTAACAGCCACTACACTAGCGTGCTGCTAGCCTTAATGCAAGCCTTAATGTGCTTTGTGCTCAGCAGTGGTTTTCGTCTTGGAAATCTGCCATGCAGGCCATTTTTGCCCAGTCTCTTTCTTATGGTGGAGTCGTGAACACTGACCTTAACTGAGGCGAGTGAGGCCTGCAGTTCTTTGGATGTTGTTGTGGGGTTTGTTGTGACCTCTTGGATGAGTCGTCGCTGCGCTCTTGGGGTAATTTTGGTCAGCCGGCCACTCCTGTGAAGGTTCACCACTGTTACATGTTTTCGCCATTTGTGGATAATGGCTCTCACTGTGGTTCGCTGGAGTCGAGTTGTTTGATGATCTGAAACATGTAAGTGAAAAATCTAAAAAGAAAAAAAAAAATATATATATATATATATATATAAGAAATCAGGAAAGGGGAAAACACTTTTTCACACCACTGTAACTTAAAACAAGACGTATCTATCATTATCTTGTCTTAATTAATTTCTATAGTCTCTTTGAATTATGTGTTTGCTGTTGGAACACACAAACTCTTTTATCTTGTAAAGTAACCATTTGAACCATGTTGAGCTCATGTTGGTCACGGGAGCTTCAAGCTTCTGGCAACCATCTGTGAGATCTACTGCTGCATGAGACGGACCGCCACGGCCCTTTGCCTCCTGGCTGCTGCCTCAAACCCCAAGCGCTGGTCCTGCCATACGAGGGCCTCCAGGAGGCTGTTTGGTGGATGGTTTCTGGACCGTTGCCTGGTTGATGGCAGCAAGGGATCCAGGGTTGGCCTTGGAGCAGCCAGATGGGTGGAAGCCTGGAGTACCTGGATCCTCCTGATGTAGTACAGCTCCCATTCAGAAAAAAAGCCTGGGTTGAATCCACTGTCGGAGAGCAGGCCCCCCGGGCTCCTAGCAGGCCTGGCAGGCGGGTTATTCAGCCTTGTGCTGTCTTTGTTCATAAAGGTTCCCTGAGCAGCCCTTATGTGTCAGAGCCCCAGATGATGGTAGTGGTGGCATGGCCAAGATGCAGTCAATTTCAACTGCATGAAACCCCCTGCAGGATTCATGTATGTTTTACTTGTGCCACTGGTCCGTTTGCTGTCTACAGATTTGCCTGAAAGATATGATTTCGATGTTCATCTAATATTTGTTGCATTTGTTCATATACACAGAGCGACACCATCAAAATCCGGCAGTACACCATCAGAGATGTGCTGCCTGCGGTGGAGTACGTGATACAGCTCAGAGCCAAGGATGAGTACGATGGGCTGTGGAGTGACTGGAGCTCGCCCGAATACGCATACAGTTGGACAGGTAACAGCGAGCCCTGTGAAACCATCCTCATCTCCAGGGTTCACTTTCTGCTTCTCTCTGCAAATCGGTCTGGACTCAGAGTCACAGTTGAAAGCCTTTTCAAAAAAGGACAAATGATAGGATCAATCAATGCGTCGGGGAAGAGAGTTTCATTTCAGGACAAATCAAGTGAAATCAAAACTATTTTTATCTGAAATATACTTAATAACAATGTTCATAGATAACTGCATGTGAGGGTTTCCTCAGATCAAAATACAGTTTTGCTTTACCTTTAATGTGATTCAACAGTGAAGAGAGCAGGAGTGTGCTGAATTTGTTGTTTTGTTGTTTTTGCTCGAGATTTTTGAAGATATTTAAGGCTGCGGCTGTATTTGAAACTCAATTACTAGGCCAGACTGATATTCAACGCGAAATGTAGACATGAATTGATGGTCTCTCAAGGGCTAGGTCACAGCCACCCTGTTACTAGGAACCCTCATGGTGAATGACCTCGGGTCTCTACTGAAAACGCTGAATTGCCTCTCAATCAGTGTCACGCCAACTCATGCAATGTAGCGCTGCTTTGTATTAGTGGAGGGATCATTGATCTCTATGGCAGCTAGGCATTAGACGGAGTGAGACCACCCTTGAAAAATCCCCAAACAAAGAATATTTTGGGATTTGAACAACACTAGAAATGAGATGAAATTAAATGTACTTTGAGAATGTAGGCGCTGCCTCTGTGTAGGTCAATGATTATGAAACATGTTTAATCCAACCAACCCACTGACCACAGACAAAAGTAGTCATGACAACCTGGAGAGGGAGGGCTCCTGTTTCCTTCCTCTATGGTCGGGGCGCAAACCGCCAATCCAAGTGGTACGGTTATCACATAAGACCCCCAAATACACGCCTAGTGTCTTCTCTCCCTGTTTCTGTATACACATTGTTCAATTATTGAAAGTATAATTGACGCCTCTTGATATGAAGATTGTATTCACATTTACTTTTATTATGACATTTTAAACTATTGATAAATCTGGCACCGGATACATAATTATATAAATATATATTAATTTTAACACACTCATTGTTATTGTTGCTGGGATGGGAAAATCTCCAAAACAGGAAATCCTGCATTCTTTTACTGTAGCAGATATTGATCTATGACAGAGGATACTGTGTGTGTGTGTCAGGGAAGAGGATACTGTGTGTGTGTGTCTGTATGTGTGGGAGTTTGATACAAAAATGCAAGTTATACGTCACACCACATTATGCGTTATACAGTTCTCTATGGGCAACCCCTAGGATGATTTAAGCCTATATGTGTATGAGGTTTTAACAACTTCTGTTCACCTCTGTTCCCTCAAGCACCGCCAGTGCCGTGGAGTAATGATCAAGCTGCGACACTGGTAAGAAATCTCTCTCTCTCTCTATCTCTGTCTGTCTCTGTCTCTCTCTGTCCGTCTGTGTGTGTGTGTGTGTGTGTGTGTCTCTGTCTCTGTCTCTCTCACTCTCTCTCTGTCCGTGTCAGTCTCTCTCTCTCTCTCTCTCTCTCTCTCCCTCTCTCTCTCTCTCTCTCGCCCTCTCTCTCTCTCTCTCTCTCTCTCTCTCTCTCTCTCTCTCTCTCTCTCCCCCTCTCTCTCTCTCTCTCTCTCTCATGTTTCTCCTGTTCTTGGCCCTACAGGACCCGCTCTACACATACTCAGGAGGATCTGGGAGTGGGATGGACTACCCCTATAGTAAGAACAGGATTTAGGATGTGTCAGTGTGTGTGTGCATGAGTGTGTGCATGTGTGTGTGCATGTGTGTGTGTGTGTGTGTGTGTGTGTGTGTGTGTGTGTGTGTGTGTGTGTGTGTGCCAGTTTGCATGTGTGTGTGCGTGCCCTCTTGCCCCCCAGATTCCAAAAGGAAATTGGGTTACTGTAGAAATGGACAATCGTTAATGAGAATCACTTGAGTCTTGACAGCGCCACTAACCTGTGCCTCACTGTGGCGCCACACTGCTTCCTGTTCACCCCAGCCTCTGAGTCAGAGCAGATCCAGGACCAGGTGTGGCTCCACTCTCTGTGGATCTCTGGCCTGTGTGTTCTCCTCTCCCTGGCACTGGCTGTGTATGCATTCAGGTACGCCTGCACTTACAGCCTGCCTACACATGTTTACATACATCCCTGGGCTCACAGGGTGATCAGACGGTGATACAAGCCCACCGACGCAGCATGTTGTTTTCAATGACTACCCTATTGAATTAATATTAAATACAGTAGATTCACATTTTGACAAGTAAAGAAAATAAAAAGGTTTTATTTGTATTAATAACACACGCCTAGTCTCTCAGAAACATATGGGTTGTTCACTTAACTTTTATTCTATTTTTTTCATGGCAGGCACAGGGAGAAGTTTGTCTCAAAGCTTCATAATTTGAACGTGGTCACTGTGTGCATGGCCGACTCGCATCCCCCGCCCCCCACCACCCCCACTACGGCCGCAACGCCCCAGGAAGGACACGCACTCGTGACCTTCACCCCCGCCCGCTACAAAGACCCCCTGCCCAACGCAGTGGAGGAACAGGAGGAGGAGGATGAAGAGGAGGACAAGAGAGAGACAGATGTAAAGCCAGAGAAGAGGAGTGAAGCAATCAGTTTCAACAATACAAGCTACTTCCTGCTTGAGACAGACAGGGAGCGTTCCCCAACAGTCTGGGCCCAAACGTCTTTAAAGTAAATGGACATTCACAGATCTGGTCCTTGGATCCTTTGTTTGTTATGTCTCCTGTGTCTATTGTATGAGTATATTGATTAACTTGTTATGATGTTCGTATACACAGTATACATTGTTTTAATATATATTTTCTTGAAGAAATGGGTTTCATCATGTCCAAGCTGCTTGCGCCGCTAGTTGTTAAAAAAAAAAAGTTCAACAAAGTTTGAGTGGGCAGCTCTGGAGGTGGTCTGAGGTTGGGTTATAGTGCCACCATGCGGACAGTCGCATCATCACCACAGCGTGTTTCCATGGTAATCTGGGATTTGTCAACAACAGATGACATGAATGTTATTTCCATACAAAGCCGAAGCTACCGCTCGCAAATGTAATAAATGGGCAATAACTACAACATATGTAGGCTAAGAAGCAAGGCTAAAGGTAAAGCACTGTAACATAATGTCTAGAAGAGAAGAGGGCGACCCGGACCGCGGCGCGCTGAGCAGCGAGCAGCAGGAGAAGCTGCGGCGGTTCAAGGTGGACTTCAGCATCATCACATCACATAGTAGTACTAGTAGTAGAAGTACTAGTAGTACTATTAGTACTAGTAGTAGTAGTAGTAGTAGTACTATTAGTGGTAGTAGTAGTAGTAGTAGTAGTACTATTAGTAGAAGTACTAGTAGTACTATTAGTAGTACTAGTAGTAGAAGTACTAGTAGTACTATTAGTACTAGTAGTAGTAGTAGTACTATTAGTGGTAGTAGTAGTA